>NC_089045.1:30890000-31102500 GCF_034140825.1 Oryza sativa Japonica Group
CACATTGACTCCAAAAGTGCATGAACATTAGCCTTCAAACATAAACCTTTGACTATAAGCCTTTGGACGAAAATTCCATGAATATTAACCTTGGGCCAAAAATTTCATCAATAGCCTTGGGTTTGAATACATATTATATTTGGACTAAAATTTTATGAGTATTAACCTTCAACCCACAAAAGTATTTTTTTCTCCCGAAAGGTTAATATAGTATGTTTTTTCTCCCGAAAGGTTAATATTCATATTTTTTTTTGCCCAAAGCTACGCTAGAATGGTAGCGTGAGACGATATTATCAGAGGCACACAAAACAAGATGAGCGTGTGACTAGATTTGATTTTTTTAAATAACATCTATATAAAAAGTTTTTTGCAAAAAGCGCAGTAGTTATAAAAAATGAGCTACAGAGATGTAGCTCATCCATTGAGTCGAGCCGAATGCAACGCCATAACTCGGGAAATTATAAGCTAAAGGCTAAAAATCATGAAAAATTTGGTCCTAAGGTTAATATTTATGATAGAAAATTTTGGGGCGGAGAAAAATATTCATGATTTTTGCATGAGTTTTGGCCCAAGGACTATAAAACACAAAATTATATGTCGAATGCTAAATATCACGAAAATCTTGGTCCTAAGACTAATATTCACAATTTTTGTGCACGTTCCCAATGCCAATACTCACGAAATTTTGGGATGGAGAAAAATATTTATGCTTTCTCCAAAAGGTTAATATCCATATATTTTGGCTGAAGGCTTTATAACTCGTCAATTTGTAGCGTGGAGGCTGAATTGCATGAAATTTTTTTGTCCTGATTTTAGTATCCACAAATTTCACATGCCATGCCCTCGATGCTAATACTAGAAATAATTTGGATCGAAGAAAAAAATTGTGTGATTTTTCCGAAAGTTAATACTCACGGGTTTTAGCCGAAGGTTATAACTCATGAATTTGTAGAATGGAGGCGAAATTTCATGAATTTTTTCTTCATTTTAATATCCACAAATTTCACACGCCATGACTCTTCCTAGCAAAATGTTGGGCCAAACAAAAAAAATATGCATTTTTTCCAAAGGATAATACTCACGGGTTTTACTCGAACACTATAACTCACAATTTTATAACCTGAAGGCAAAATTTCATAATTTTTTTGTCGTAATGTTAATACTAGAAAAATTCACACGCAATGAACCTGGTGCTACTAGTGAAAATTTGGGGCAGACAAAAAAAAATCATGCGTTTATTTCCAGAAGCTAAATTTCATGAATTTTTTCCCTGATGTAAGTAATCACATATTTCACATGTAGTGACCCTGATGTTCGTACTAGTGATAGTTTGGACTAAAGATAAAATTTCATGTGCACAACAATCCCAATGCTCATGCCTAGAATAATTTGGGCCGAAGGAAAAAAATTCAAGTGTTTTTTTTTCAAATAGGTTAATACACATTAATTTTCTCCGAAGGCTATAACTCATGGAATCCATTAATAGGCTGAAGGCAAAAATATATGAAACGTTTAGTCAAAAGATTAATACCCGCGAAGTTTATACACAATATATGATCCAAATGCTAATCCTCGTTAATTTTTTTTGGCGAGAGAAAAAATTTAAGCTCTTCTTCCAAATGTTAATCCTCTTAAGCTTTCGGCAAAGGGTATAGGGTTTAGGGCGAAGAAGAGAAATAATGAATTTTTTTCCCTAAAGTTAATACTCACGAATTTTGTGCACAACGATTGAAATGCTACTACTCGTAAAGTTGTGTGCTAGAGAAAAATTCATGTGTTTTTTTTTCTAAAATTTAACACACTCATCAACTTTCGCCCTGAGGGTATAACTCAGGGAATTGTAACTCAAAGGAAAAACAAATCATATTTGTTTCTCCTAAGGTTAATGGTGTGCACAACAATCCTAACGCTCAAACTTGTGAAATTATAGCCGGAGAAAAATCATGCGTCACTGCCGAAAGCTTTTTTGAGAATACGTCGGTCCGTTTTACGTATAGTTCAACTAGGGAAGAGCACGGATCAATTGGAACTTTTGAAACTTTCTGAAACTAGGGAAGAGCTAATGCACAGCTACTTCTCTCCTTCATAGGGCCCGGCATTGTTTCTTGCATCGCCAGGCATTCTAGTCGATCGGCATCAAGTTATCCCAAGACGGCCCAAAGCTCGATTCTTTGGTTAATACAAAATATCTAAAGCAAGAAGCTTGCAATGATAACCTTAAAAGAAAAAGGGAGAAACCTATGCTTTCCTTAAGTCGATACTAGTTGTTTTCTTGTCCATGATGCGTGCTCTTATTTTGCAAATCCGCCATGGTAGGCTTGGTTCCGTGTATTCGATCCTACGTATCCTTGCTATAACCCTGAACAATTTGACTGTCTCATGTCTGTTTAGTTTGCAGCTATCAGTTTCAGTGTTGATTTTGTACCGGCACGGCGGTACATCCCAAGTTCTAGTATTTCTGAACCTGTAGATCGATGCTAGCTATACAGTGAAAGAAGAGCTTGAGCTGTAGAGTAAACGCTGAGATGAAAACATAACAAGGCTTCGGTTCAGTTCGGGAGAAGTTTTGACTGCCACAGATGTAAAAATAAAAATAACAGAAATGAACAAATGCAAAAGACTAGCAAACCTCCTACCCTGTACGACCCCTTTCATTCAAACATGGAAACAAAAGGACAGCAAAACTGGGAGGCTCTAATTCTTTTGTTGTTTCATTTTATATTTCTACATAGAATAGAAGAATGGAATGATAAGTTAAGCACAAATGATTTCACTACACAATGAGAAAACTGCGGTATAGCCAAACATGAGCAAGAATTGACTGATAACGGATACACAATTTTAATAGGTTCATTCCCCGGTGCTACGAGAGTAATGAATAGTATAGCTCTTCTAAGAAAGAAGCATGGCTGCTGTCAGACAAGAGCAGAGAAAAATTAGGCGCAAGCCAGGCAGTATTAGCAACCCTCCAGCGCTTCCGTGACTTAAGCCTGGAGGTAGACTCGAGGTTGGTGCCGCTGCACCTGCACTGCCATGGCTTGCTGCGTCCCGTCAGGAGACGTATTTGCAGCTCCCGTAGCCTGCCGAACAAGCATGTATCGGTTTCAGTTCAAATGATCAACTACTACCATGTTCAAAAACATAGCAGGTCTTTCTTTCTGAATAAGTGTATTTGACAGTCTAGTAATGTGTAATGCTGCTAGGTGCAGAACATGAACGAGAAACAGTTGTTTCAACTTACTAGGGTCATTGGAGGTGACCGCGCCGGTGCCCTTGAAGTCGCAATCGTAGTCGTGCCGCCCGTTGGCCTGGTAGAAGGCATTCATCACAAATGCAGCATGGGACTGCACGTTGTTCGGATCAAAGCATGCGCCACCACTTTGTATCGGCTTACAGTCCACATAGCCACAGGCATAGTTAATGTTGTTCTGCAAGTCAGTATCACTCGCACCAGCCTTAGGGACACACCACTTCCCTCCACCAGAAGGAGCGGGTTTCGGACTAGGGTTAGGTGATGGATTCGGCGAAGGGTTTGGAGCTCCAGACTGCAACGTAGGAAAGCATTGGTTTCATCAAATAAGTAAGGTGATAAAGGAAAAGAATTCAAGCACCACAGTGCCTAAACAGGAAAACAGTAACTCCACAAAACTGCGGACTAGGGTAAACAGCATTGTAAATCCAGTTTAGAACATACTCTTCAACAAAATTAGTTTGCCTGCAATAGACTGAGACTAAATTGTTGTGTGTACATGTTAGTATGCTACTGATACACTTGACAGCAAATACATGTTTTCTGCATTCTGCATTGGCACCATCCAAGACAGGGTTTGTTTCCTCGTCCAAATCGATGATTGTTTGCCTAAGATTCTTGGCTCGCTAAATTGATCCAGTTAGATAGCCCCCATATTCTCCATAGTCCACTACTTTCACTAAGCATCACCAAAGGCTAACTAGCATTATTGGCTGCATCAAACTTCGGTCAGCGAAGCTGATCCATACGGACACACAGTATAGCTCAAGTAGAACAGAGAAATAGCAAGGCTCAAATGATCAAAAATAACAAACACATGGACACGTGGATATCATGGGATGGATAGATAGAGGTGACACCAGATGAAGCAAAGTTGGAAACGACACTGGCACACTGCTCCAACCAGCAAGCTCCATGTGCAATGGCACCTTATATGTTGCCAGTGTGGACTGACTGTCCTACCTTTTGAGTTTGTTTTTAATTGAGCATGAAACGAAAGGCAGAGGGCATGTTAATTCCCTTTTTGCTTCAAGGTAGCTTCGTAGAAGCACCAGACCACATTAGTTTCTTAAAATCCAGCAAACTACAAAGAAGGGATACCAAACAGTCTGTATTCAGCAATAGAAGGCAGAAGCTAAGCTACACAGCCCACAGAACAAGACTTGATGCTTTCAGCAAAAGCTGATGCAGTACTATGCACTAGGTTGTCCTATGTATCTCAAAAGCACTAGTATCTCTATGTGGATAGTAAATTAGTGTAAGTCATCATATTTACTATATTGTACTCCTACCATTCTCTTGGTTATTTGGTCCATCACAAAATCCTAAAAGAAAAATGTACTAACTAAACCCATAAGTCAGTGTAGCATTCAGAAAGAACAGAGCACAATTGAACCTGTTAGTTTACTGAACAGAAGTTGTAATTATTCGATGACATGGTAGGTGAGTAGTGAATAGTACTATGTAAAAGTTGAGAAATGCCCAGCCATCGATAGAAGCATGTGCATCTTAGATCTTAATCAGAGGCCTGCGGCTGTCCCAATAGCATGTATAAAAAATGCAGACGTGTCCAAGGCTTCACCACATGGGCGGGCTACCGCCCCTGGATTCATCGAGAAAAGCAGCCTGGGCAAACAGATCATCGATGCGATAAGGAGCAAAAGTTGAACCGGAAACAGGTCTTTCCAGAGAGGTCAGGTTGGGCCATAACCCCATGGCTACACCTTTGACAATGCGGTGTGAACAACCAAACTTAGCTAGTACCACCAATATCCGCATGGTCACGGTCGCACGGAAGCGAGGACCAGCTTAGATCAGCAAAGCGTGCGTGTACATATCGATTGCCCTATCAACGTCCTGACATGAGTTAAATACTAAAAATTGGTTTGCTACAGCTATGCGAATCTATCTGTTAGTACTAATTATTCTTTCATTTCTTTCTCCCCTGAAGAAGAAATGAATAATCCCCGGTGATTAAATAATGCAATCTTTGGCATAAGATGCAGGCTAATCAATCTCCCAATGACAGGCATATATGTACTGAAAATAAGTACCACCAATGTTTTTTTTTCTATTAATCTGCATCTATCTCAGGGTAATTAATTACACTAGCTAGCTAAAACCAACCAAATGAAAAGAAAAGAAATGAAGATGGGGAATGAAAAATTACTTACATCGGAGGATTGGCGGAGGAGGCCGAGGTCGTAGATGGGGGTGAAATCCGGGTTGAGGATGCCGAAGTGCTTCTCGGCGATGGGTCCGGGCTTCTGGTTCTCGTCGAAGAGGGAGAAGATGTAGGTCTCGAACTTGCGGTTGGGCATGAGCGGGGTGCCCTTGCCGCTGCTGACGACGCGGAGCATCCCCTCGTTGAAGTCCCTGGCCTCCTCCACGCCGACGCCCACCTGCCCTGGGTCCGCCTGCGTGGGCCACCCGGCCTCCCCGACGGCGATGTCGACGTCGCCGTAGCCGAGGCGCTTCATGGCGGTGTAGATGGCGTCCATCTGGGCGTCGAACATGGAGGTGTAGTTGAGCTTGGTGTTGGGGTCGTAAACGCCGCGGTTGGGGCGGAAGAGGGCGTAGTCCAGCGTCTGATTGTTGTAGCTGAAGTAGGGGTAGGGGTTGACCATGAAGGGGGAGCCCGTGTCGCGGTGGAACTGGAGCATGGGAGGGAAGAGCTTGGTGTCGTAGCCCGGGCGGAAGCGGGCGTTGGATGGGATGCCGTCGGAGGGGGCGAGGATGCCGAGGTAGTGCGGGGTGGTGACGCGGACTCCGGTGAGGCCCTCGAGGCGGAGGGCCTGGGCGAGGCGGCGCATGGCGGGGAGGAGGGAGAGGACGAGGTTGGGGTCAGGGGAGAGGAGGATCTCGTTGCCGGCGAGGAGGAGGGTGACGTTGGTGGCGGGGACGTAGGGGGAGAGGTTGGCGCGGACCCAGGCGCGGGCGGTGTCGAGGCCGGTCTGCTTGTCGGCGAGGGAAGGGAGGTCGGAGTTGGGGAGGGAGACGGCGAGGGAGATGGGTGTGTTGGCGAAGGCGGAGATGAAGGCCGGGTTGGCGTCGAACAGCTTCACGCGGTCGATGGTGGTGTGCGCGGCGAGGAAGGCCGCCACGTCCTTGGGCGGAGGGAGGTTGTCGGCGTTGGCGCCGTAGTTGACGCCCACCGCCATCGACGGGAGCGCCGCCTCGGCCGCCCTGAAGGAGGCGGCGGCGACGACGACGAGGGCGGCGAGGAGCATCTTCATCATTGGTGGGTGAAGGTTTCTCATCTCATCTCTCTCAGATTCTCTCGCCTAGGAGTAGCTTCACCTTGTGTTGTGTTGGGATATAATAGACGAAGAAAAAGTAGTGTGGGGGTTTGCGAGTTGAGATTTCAAACTCGACGACGCTCCTCTTCTCTCCTATTGACCTCCTGATAGAGAGTAGAGGAGTAGTAGGAGTGATTAGTGTAAATTAATGGCGGTTTGGTGAGATGCAGTCTCTGAGACAGGTGCTGAACGCACCGGGTTCCCAGCTAGCCGTTAGTCCGTTACTGATTGCTTGCTGTTACAGGTTGTATCTCTAGATTTCGTGTTAGTAAACCGGAATAAAATAATTTCACATTCAGATATATTTCTTTTCAACTTTTTTAGTTTCCTCGGAAAACCGAGTTGCTTTGTATTTTCAAGGCACAAGTTCAGCTTTCATTGGGATTGTCAACTCCAAAATGATTGAATCTCATTCCAGCCAAGTCCAAATGCACGTTTTGGTAGATTAGATGAGTACGCTATCCGTAAAAAAAACTCTAGATAAGAATGGAACATAACCTAACATACTTTGCATAGATTGACTTTTTTTTAGCACAATGAATACGTACAATAAGTTATACCTGTAAAATAAGTACAATGAACCAGCACCAACAGTTCAGGGCAACAACGACAAGCGACAGTACGGCCTCTACCCTCTCCTCGACAGCGCCTCAATCCAGACAGGTCATGGAGGCCACCACCGAGGTTACTAAGGGGTCGAGGAGGCCCCGTGGCTTGGAGCAGGTGATGACAACGAGCGGCGGCACAGCTCGGCGGCTTAAAGCGGGGGACGACAACAAGGCAGGCACCATATCCGCCGCGTCCTCTTACTTGAGGCCATGACCTCCACAACGCGATCGTGCCCCCCCCCCCAACACGTCGTTTGGCCTCAATGTATCAAAAGAATGTGTGCGCACTCTAGGCTCCGTAGACATCGTTTGGTCACACCCAACACCTAGCTGGCCACGACGTGTTGAGGATTGGCCGAACAGCATGTCAAAGCACTATGAACACCCTTACACAAGATAAAGAGGAAAAAGTCCTTCATTTTCCACTACGCGCGCTTTCCAAACTATTAAACGGTATTTTTTTCTTAAAAATATTATATAGAAAGTTGCTAAAATGCATATTAATCTATTTTTTAAGTTTAAAATAATTAATACTCAATCATATTCTAATGGTCTATCTCATTTTGCATGCCTCATGGGTCTTTTTCTTTTCTATCCTCTCAAAGTGAAGAAAGAGAGTGCAATTAATTAATGGCCGGAAAGATTAGTTCTTTGTAGAGCATTTTCTCAAGGAGAGGAACCAGCAGCCAAAGGTATGTTTGAGATGGCACATCTAAAAAAATAGAGGGTTTTCAACATAAAAGCTTAAAACCAAATGTTTGTCTTCCATGAAAACATAAGAAAGATTGGTTGAAAAATATCGTTTGCTGTAAAGGAATGGACATAATTTTGTTGCATGATTCAAATGGTCTGAAAATAATTTGAGAGGATCTGTAGTTGAAAAGGGGTGGTATTGTGTCGGGGGTGGGTGAGCGAGTGCGCATCTCGAGGAGGTTGCTTTGATGAAAAGAAAGGAAGAAGAAAAGGATGATTATTGGGTGGTGGAGGAAGGGACCGTTACAAGGCAGGGAAAGCTAGGGCGGAGAAACAGGAACCTGTGCCGTGCGTGCACTGCAGGGAGTATTACAGTACACGTATCTGTACTTTGATTAATACTCTACTAATTGCAATATTATAACGAGGAGAGTACGGTAGTAGAAGTACTACAAGTGGCTATCTAGGGGTTGTTTGGGATGTCTCTCACAAAAGTAAAAAAGCAAAAGTTCCTATGGGAGGGGCTAAATTTTTTTTAGATGGACTAAAACAAGTCACTCCCATCAAAACACCACCCTAGTGTTATACTCCCTCCATTCTAAATTGATCTACATATTTCATAGGTACACTAAAACCAATAAAAGCTAATAACTCTCTCATACTATATTTACTCTAGCAACAAACTCGATGCATGCACCACCTCCAATATTTCCTAGCCAATAGCAAATCAAAATATTGTATGCGGGTTATAAATACTTGTGTGCATGGATGCATGCATCAATATCCATTTACTCCAATGCACAAATAACGAATAGACTTAATAAATGAACACAAATATGTAGATCATTTAGGAATAGCTAAAAAAAAATATATGTAGATCAATTTGAAATGAAGGGAATACTAACTTTCACCTTTAAAAAATAAACCTAATACGAAATATGATTCTCATATAATACGGCGAAGCGACAATAGTTGTTCCAGTGTGTAATACTCCCTCTGTCTCAAATGTAGTTTTGTATTGGTCATATCTAACGTTTGATTATTCGTTAAATTTTTTATGATTAGTATTTTTTATTGTTATTAGATGATAAAACATGAATGTACTTTATGTGGGACTATTTTTTTTAAAAAATATATTTTTTTAAATAAGACGGATGATCAAATATTGGAGTCAGATATTCACGGATACGTTTATTTTGGAATGGAGGTAGTACTAAGTTATACTATCTAGTTACAATTACTCCCTCCGTCCCATAATATAAGGAATTTTGACTTTTTGCTTACACTGTTTGACCACTCATCTTATTCAAATTTTTTTTTGCAAATATAAAAAAGAAAAGTTGTGCTTAAAGTACTTTAGATAATAAAGTAAGTCACAAATAAAATAAATAATAATTTCAAACTTTTTTAATTAAATGAATGGTCAAACAGTATAGAAAAAAGTCAAAGTCTCTGTCGGAGGTAGTATATTAGAAGAGAGAAGGATTAACAAATTTATATTAGGAGGAACGGAGTACTAGCTTTTATCCAGAGTGATGAGAGCCGTGACCCGTGAGCATGAGGCGTGTTGACCCAGATGAATGAGTGAGTGACTGCTTTTTGACCGCCGACGTCGTCCGGTGCGTGCAGTGACGTTTCCCACGTCGCCATATCTCTCTCTCTTCACCGCGTCGCATTCGCGTACGCCTTCTCTGCTGCTGTGGTGCCAAGCAGCTGAACGAGTGATAGATATCCTCAAGCAAAGAAATCACCGCCTAGATTTGTCTGTGACCGTGACAGTCTCACACCCCTCCCAACCAACCACCCCATCCATTAAATTTAATCTTTTTGAGAAAATTTCACCAAACCATATTATTTTATTATTTATGTTTCACATTGAATCACTTGTTAATCAATAAAGATAAATTTACCCGATTCAAAGTAGTAATAAAATTTAATTTCTTAAAGAGGGATCCAAAACAAAACAACTAATTAAAAGTTACTCTTCTTACTAGTATTCACTCCACCTCACCTCTACAGTGTTAGTTTACTCCGGACAGATGGAGTCACCGTACACCCCACAACGACTATCCAAAGCCCATAGCACTCCACTTTCATGATTCTACACCATAATATCATACGGAGTACTATGAAACAAACAAGAAACGTTCATCGTCGACCATCCCTCATTTTGCTGCTATGTATACTCTATGTGTGAATAATCAATCCAAATGCACGCAACATGTACAAGAGATAAGACATAAATATTG
The DNA here is from genome assembly GCF_034140825.1 of Oryza sativa Japonica Group. Taxonomy (NCBI): domain Eukaryota; kingdom Viridiplantae; phylum Streptophyta; class Magnoliopsida; order Poales; family Poaceae; genus Oryza; species Oryza sativa. The sequence continues at coordinate 30,900,100 of NC_089045.1, forward strand.
AGCGCACCTTCAATCTAGTCTAGCTATAAACAGAAGAGTCTAGTTGCTGCTGGCGGCGGTGTTGGAGATAACCTGCACAGTGCCCAGTTTACTCCCCCATTCGGCTGACGGCGGTGTCCTGTCACCGTACCCAAACATGTTAATTTACCACGTACTCACATTGGTCCAAACCACACATTCCAAACATGACCACCTATCTCAACAACACCCTTACTATCCTCGCATCATTCATCATGCGAGGGATGTCCCCTCGTATACTTTTTCTTTCAAATTTAATGCAAATAGCCGTGAAAAATTCTTAAAATAATTGATAACGCATAGTGATATCTACCAGTCCACCGAAAATCAAGTTCAAATTCGACCTACACATTGAGAAAAAAAAAGACAAATTTAGATATGAACAGTACACTACTATTCATACGCTTAATTTATATTTTTTTTTATATATCTCAATGTGTGAGTTGAGTTTGGACTTAAGATTTGGTGGAGTTGTATAAATATGTTGTATGAGTGTTGTTAATTTTTTCCAGAATTTTTCATAACCATTTAGATGGTTTTTAAGCAAACGAGGGCATATCCCCTCGAGGAATCAAAATAATTTCCCATTTACCCATACAAACAAGACACCTTATGATATACTAGTATCACTCTCAGTACGTGACATGCATCCTATCACCAATCAAAAGGATTCTTTTATTCCCTGCATAATGCTTCAAAAAAACTGCATTAGCTTGATTCTTGATATGCTTGGTCCATTTTGACTGACACTACAATGGAGGGAGCCAAACGCCACACAAATAGGCTTCAAGTTATATAACCAAGCCACTCTGTTTGCCGGGGAAAATAATACTATGAAGTTTACGTATGCCCAAGATTCCATCACACTATCTACCATCAAATACAGCCTATGACTTACTGGCCAAACACAACTTATGCTCTACACATGGTATACATTAACTAAACATGGACGGGTTTGGAATCCAACAAATACAGCATTACTTCTCAAGTTATTATAACATGATTACACCAGATACATGTAGGAGCAGAACTTACTCATCATGACCGATGAAAGCATCACGGCGATCGCTATATTCAGGAGTGCAGGATCTTCGCTCCTCATCATGTTCTTTAGTCTGTCGTGATGATTTTGTTTGCTGCTCCTCCTTTCTCTGTGGGGAAGCATACTGGTCATCTCCTTGCCTTCCGGGGGCAGGAGAGCATGACCTACAGGGTGAATAAGATCATTAAGGAAAAATGTGCACTACGCAGCACATCATGAAGATCCACTGGCATACCGAGATCTAGCACGGCCACGGAGTTCAGGAGAGCGGGAACGCGAGTGTGAATGAAAATGAGACCGTCCTACAGGAAACATAGCAACTTGTCAATATTGAAAGATGAGGAAACCCATCCACAGGTCCTGACTGCGCACCTGGAGGGGATGGCTGGGGTGACCTGCCCAGTGCCCAGGATCGCTCACCATCAGGTGCCGGCGGCGTCCTGTCAACACAACATGCAATGTTACTATTACACATCAACAACAAACGGACATCTGAGACATGACCAGCATATCATTAATTCAAGAGCAATTCTACAGTACTTGAGGAGGTACCATGAGATACCAAAATTTTAGTGTAAATTTTGGTACCTCATGGTACCTCACAGTACCTAGGTACCATGAGGTATCAAATTTACAATAGAAAAAATGGTACTTCATGGTACCTCCTCAAGGACCGTAAAATCGCTCTTAATTCAAACACAGATGAATATGGCACCGTCTGTTACCAGTAACAACTAACAAGTTAATAACCAACCTCAAACAGAATATCATTTAGGCATACAAATGAGCAAGGACGCATCACATCATTCGGAAAATAAAAGGGACTCTATATGCAACATACTATGACTCAACTTCAAATTATATGTAACGATATTACACCAGACACATGTAGCAGTACAGGAACAGAACTTACTGATCATAACCATTGTCAGCATCCCGGCGATCATTATATTCAGGAGTATAGGATCTGCGCTTCTCATCATGTTCTTTAGCCTGTCCTGATGATTTTGTTTGGTGCTTCTCCCTTCTCTGTGGGGAAGTAGACTGGTTATCTTGCCTTCCTGTGGCAGGAGAGCATGACCTACAATGTGAATAAGATTGTTAAGGAAAAATGTTCATTCTGCAGCACATCATGAAGATCCACTAGTATACCGTGATCTAGCATGGCCACGGAGTTCAGGAGAGCGGGAACGTGAGTGTGAATGACAATGAGACCGTCCTGCAGGAAACATAGCAACTTATCAATATTCAAAGATAGGAAATCCGTTAGTCCTAACTGGTGACAGCTCACCTGGAGGGGATGGCCGGGGTGACCTGCCCAGCACAGAGGATCGCTCACCATCAGGTGCCGGAGGTGTCCTGTCAACACACAATGTGAAATGTTACTATTAGTCTATTACACACGTACAACAAACTGACATCGGACTCATGACCAGCATATCAATAATTCTATACTAAATATGCATGCATGATACCAATCTGTAACCAGTAACAAGCTTACCAACCTCAAACATAATATCATTTAGGCATACAAACGAGCAAGAACTTATCACATTGTTCAAAAAAGGAAAAGGAATTCTATATATACAACATATTACGACTTAACTCTAGGGAGATCAAAAATTCAAGAAACTAAAATAGATGAGGCCAACACCAGACATCAAGGATAGAATAAGATAGAAAAGAAACTCTAACCAAACTATGAACTGGACCACATAAATACAGTTTTGACCAGGGAAATATTGAGTTTGCAGATGCCCACGCCCCAGGGTTCCATCACAAACTATCTGCCATAATGTACAGGCTATCAGTTATTGCACACACAAAACTTATGATGTGCCCAGTAACCACATGGTATACACCAACTAAGATGGAGTAAGAATCCTCGACGTATCGTTATTTTGAGCTGTGGGTAGTTAACATGAAAAAGAAGGGCCTAAAAAGATAAATCGGTGTGGGATCCAAATACAACAGTACTTAAGTTATATAACAAGATTACACCAGACAAACGTAGAAGCAGTGAAGGAGAAGAACTTACTCATCAAAACCATTGTCAGCATCCTGGCATTCATTATATTCAGGAGTATAGGATCTGCGCATATCATCATGTCCTTTTGTCTGTCCTGATGATTTTGTTTGGTGCTCCTTCCTCTGCGGGGAAGCATACTGGTCATCTTGCCTTCCTGGGGCAGGAGAGCATGACCTACAGTGTGAATAAGATCGTTAAGGACAAAGGTACTGCACGGAATATCATGAAGATACACTGGCATACCGTGTTCTAGCATGGTCATGGAGATGAAGAGAATGGGAACGTGAGTATGAGCGAGAATGAGATTGCCCTGAAGGAAACATAGCAACTTGTCAATATTCAAAGATGAGGAAACCCATACACTGGATTAGTGGCCGCTCACCTGGAGGGGATGGCCTGGGTGACCTGCACAGAGCCCAGGGTCGCTCACTATCAGGTGCAGGCGGCGTCCTGTCAGCACAATATACAATGTTATAATCACGGATTGTATTCATGAAATGTTGTTGTTATTATTTACGCACGTACAACAAGTGAACATTCGAAACGTGACCAGCATGCCAGTAGTTCTAAACTAAACACGCGCACATGCTACCATCTGTTACAAGTAACAAGTCAACAACCAGCATGCACGCAGCACACTATTTCAAGAAAAAAAAGGAATCATATGCAACTACTTACCTCAACTCTGGGGAGATCAACAATTGAAGACATTTTTTTCTCACCAAAAAAAAAGAATATACTAACACCAGTGATTTTTACACTGGTCCAAGAGATAATAAACTGTACAAAAGGCTACAGTATTGATATATCACTGACAGTATAGTACATTCTCGCTTGGAATGAGCCTGCACCTAATATGACATGTAGTCCTATCGGCAGTGAAGGAATTATTTATGTACAAACCATGTTGATATATTTTGACAGATGATAAAATGGGCTACTGCAATAGAACAGGGCTAAATTTAGGTTGCATGAATGCACAGACAGTTTAAGATAGGGTCCTGGAATTCATAAGTACACCATTGGTTAAAAATATATTAAGTTCGCATATGTCCTGGATTTCCATCTGAAACAATCTGCCATTGTGTGTGAGGAATCAGCTACTGTGCACACAAGACTTATGTTATAGACATGTTATATAGTACTCCCTCTGTCCCAAAATATAGAACTACCTTTGGACTTTTTTTGGAGGGACTAAGGTTGCGGTAAAATTTAAATAAAGGATGGTTGTGATTGTTTGAGATGAGGAAGTAGGTGGAGAAAATAAATGAAGATTGTTGTGATTGGTTGGGATGAGGAAGTAGGTGGAGAAATTAAATGAGAGATGGCTGTGATTGGTTGAGATGAGAGAATAGGTCGAGAGGTAGCTATATTTTGGGACAAAATTGAATGCTAAAGGTAGCTATATTTTGGAACGGAAGGAGTAACTAAGATGTACAAACTCTCGATGTCTTGTGATTTTGAGCTGTGACTGAGTGACTGACTGGTGGACTGGTGAATAGGATTTGTGACTTATGGAGTGATGAATAAGTATTTAACCCAAACAAAACAATATATATAAAAATATTGCATGTGACGTGTAGCAGGCAGCGCACAAGCAGAACTTACTCATCACGACCAATGTCAGCATACTGCCGATCCTTATATTTGGGAGTATAGGATCTGCGCTTCCGCTTCTCATCATGTCCTTTAGGCTGTCCTGGAGAGTTTGTTCGGCACTCTTCCTTTCTCTGTGGGGAATTATGCCTGTAGAGCAGCCACGAGGGTCATCTCAAATGAAAGGATTTTCAAAACCTTTGGGGGTGTGGTGTTCTGTTGTACCCTTGGAGGGCAGGTGTCGGAGTCTTCCTCTAATACCGTACACCTTTTCTTCTCTATCTTAATGAAATGATACGCAGATCTCCTGCGTGTTCTAAAAAAAACAGTACTGGGTACAGTATACCTGGCTCCAATTATTCTTCGCATTTCCTCGGGCCTTTTCCGTGTCTGCACAGCAAAAGCAACACTGATCTCACGTCCAGAAAGCATCTTACGGTTCATGTGATATCGCGCTTTAGAAGCATCAGAAGAGTGAGCAAACTCCACAAATGCAAATCCTCTTGGCTCCCTACATATATGGTGTTATAAAATGTTGGATAAGTAATACTATATATATTTACGTTCAACAGAGAAGAGGGTGCATATTCATGGTATGTGCTCAACTAGTTACCACCAAAGTTCCATGATTCAGTGAACGTTCCATGATTCCTCATGAAGCATAGCCAATAACTAACATTTTCATCAAAACATGTAGCATGCTTCAAAAAAAAGCAGCTAGGAGACCAAGTTCTTCTAGTAGCATCTTCATAAAATGGTCACTTGAAATTCCTCAAATGTTTCAGAAAATCATGAAAGTACTTGAAATCAACTTCTCTTCAATAAATCTTCTCATGGAAGACACCAGTAAAATCCAATCCTCTTCGGGAAATAAATTTGTGAACAAACCAAACCTCCTCTCCAAAGAACAACTTTATTTGCACAATACTCTACCTCACCAAGACACCAAACAAGTGAACAGTTAGGACTGTGAAAGAGATCTTCAACAAGTCTAGTGCTTGTAGTTACTTCAACACAACACAACCCGGGTAATCATGCCAGAACAATAATTTTGCCAGAAGAAGCCACATAACTAGTACGTACAATATTAACACCAATGTATGCTGTACAGAGTACAGTAGTACAGACTACAGGGTGCTATATTTTTTACAAAAAAAGTAGAGTGAAAGGAAAGTGGGGTCTTTGTGGGGGTTTGTCCAGACATGACAGAAGTTAGACATCTCAAAAGAAGATTACAGTTGTAGATTCTTCGCTATTAAAGGCACACCAGCGAGAGAAGATTTAAAGCTTCTCAGAGTCTTTGAGCCGTGGCTGGCTCAACATGTGTTAACATCTAACCATATACTCCATAGTATCAAATGAGAAGGATAAACCAATTTCTTACCCAGTGTTGTAGTCTTTTGGCAGATAAACATCCCGAACAGGACCAAACTTTTGAAATGGAACTTGGACATCCTCAGGTCTGGAAGAGAACCCAAGTGAACAACCAGGAGCAAGTGAAATGATGCAGAAATTGGTATTGTATTGTATTGTATACCTGCAGCTTCGCGGAAGGTTGCTGACGAAGAGGCTTACAGCAGCACCTTCCTTATCCTTGGCACAGCCATGTCGTGAGCTTGGAGGGCTTCTTCCCCTGCTGCCATGCCTTCTCCTCTTGCTGGGGCTGCGGCTCCTCATCGCTCTTCTGTGCCTGCACAATACAGTACATAGCCACTGACCACGATTATCATTTATCAAAGGCACAGATGGCGAAATCTTTCGTCCAGATTGAGATTGTGAGATACGCAGATGAATCAGCGCAAGATTTCTTTACTGAAAACTGAAAAGGGATTGGCGGCGCTGGGCAATGAGAAATTAGGGCTCGGAGTTTAGGGGAAACACGAACCGTATCTTGGTATTCTACTTGCTAGGCAGCGCCGCCGCCGCCGCCGCCGCCGGCGGTGCCGGAGGAGGAGCGGAGACAGGTAGGGCAGGCGAGACACGCGACGTGGGAAGAGGAGGAGACGACAGATGGTGGCCTGCCTGTTATGGGCCTTATCAATCGAGGCCCACCAAGCCTACTTGAAACAAATGGACTTTGCTTCACAAACTAGCAAATTATTAAAGCTACTTCATCTATCCCAAATTATAAGGCATATATTTTTTTACACGCCCTTAATAGCATGCTTTGATCAGTATTTTATTATATTCAATGATCCTAACAAATATGAAATTAGCATCACATGAAAGTACTTCAAAATATGAATCTAGTGATATAACATGCATAATACTTAATATAGATATAGTTAATATAATTATTAGTTAAAAACTTCCGAGTTTAATTTTACTTAAAAAGGAGCGCCCTATAATTTGGGACGAAGGGAGTACTTCTCATCTATACTCCTCTCTGTGTTTATGTCGCTAGCGTGTGGTTCTTGGATATGCAGTTTGGTACCTCGACAGTTTCTATATTTTTTATATAAAAAAAATCTCTTTCTTATAATATATTTGATGGTCTCCTTCGGTCTTCCCGGCGAATAAAGCAACTTCTCCTACAGTCTACAGAGAAGGAACATCACTTATACTCCAGGACAATTCAGAACCCACAAAGAAGAAGATTATATAAATGGCACTCTGCATAGATTCAATCGGTGTAGTATTCTTTTCTTCATATGTACAGCAAATTCTTTTCTATTCTCTGTCTGTCAAACATGATGTATTCATGTACACGAAGAATGAAAAATGTATATACTACTAGTAGTAGTATTTTTACAAGCAGATCAACTCAGGGAGGGAACCAAGATTCTGCTAACTGCAAAGTTGGTTGCAGAGTTGGTTGATCTTATCTTGCGTGGCATCCGCTATAAGGTAGCTCCGGTGTACGTTTGTGCCTTCACATGTCAAGTTTAATGTATTCGCTTGTTGCATTACCTGCAAAGGGGAACAATTTGGTCATACCATGAACTGTCAAGAGATATGTCCTTCATAGCCATTTTCAGAATCTAGCCAAAGCAATTTCGATGCAATTAAATGCTTCAGATTTCAACAATTCAGATTCCAACAATTTAGTTGAGCTTCGATTAGATACCAAAAACTGTAGTATTATGCAGGAGCAATAGTCTATTACTCAGCAAGAACAACACATTTCTTGTCTACATTATACTTCAAATTTCTTTAGCTTGTTTCTATTCATTCTTTGCTGATGGCACTATCACTTAAAAAGGTAAACAAATAATGATATTTGAACTGTCTTACCGTGCAATATGTTGGTGATGAGTTGCATTTCCATCTTTTCGTAGGAACACAGCTGAGATAGTGACACCAAGAGCAGTGGTCGTTTGCATTATATCCTCGGAGAAGCAGTACTATAGCCACTGTAAATCTGTCAAGTTCAAAATTGGGAGATTTCATCAAGGGAGGAAACATGGGTAAAATACATTGCCACTATTCATTAGAGCCCAAAGAGGAAGGTCAGTGGACTAACCCGACAATTAGCATAATGGCAGCAGCTAACCACAGTATATATTGGTATGTCTTGTGCTTGCGTTTCACAGGAGCAGGTTGTTGTCCAGGTGCTACTCTTCTCTGATTAATCCATGCAAACTGTGGACGAATAAACATAACAAATCCAAGAAGGAACCCGGATATAAGGCCCCCAATGTGCGCAAAGTTATCTACCCTGGGAAGTATCCCAAGAGCCAAATTCACCACAATTACAAACACTAGTGTTAGTAGTGCTGCCACCTGACAAATGAGAAAAAAATCACACAATATAATTCAATAGGAATTTAGAATGGAAAGAAAAGCTAATGAATTGGTGATGTAGCAGTAGTTGTTTCTACAATCAAAAAACAGACCTTGTTTGCATAGAGCGACCAATTCGTTATGAGTTCAGAAAGCATGGACCCAATCAATCCAAACAAAGCACCAGAGGCACCAACAGAGATACTTGATCGGATGAAGAGGGCAGACATCAAGCTCCCACCAAGACCAGAGATGAGATAAACCAGACCAATCCTCACTGCATAACATAGAGAAAATCAGACTTCAGAAAGTTGTCTACGCTGTGAAACTACATATTCCGTATTCATTTTACCACTACACCATTACTTCAATGAACATTGATTCATATTCACAGAAGTTATTGCACATAATTAACATGTATTGTACCTACATTCCTATTACAGTTCAAGGCATCGACTCCTCTTGTATTCTACCAATGCAAGCAAGACAGTAAAAGGTATGATATTATACTCCCAATCCTTACTTGAACAGGAAGTCGTCTTACTCATTAAATGTCTGAGGATTTATATACAATGTATTAGTGTGCATCCATCAAATAGAATTACATTTATAACAAATTGTACAAAAGAAGCTAATTAGCCATTATCCAAGCAAGGTCATGGCTGAATAGTTGGCTTGTCTGGGACGTAAAGTTCAGATGAAATATGCAAAGTTAACTTACCAAACCCAAACTCTTGTTCAAGTCGAATGCCGATAAATAGAAGGCATAGCATATTGATGAGCAAATGAACAACTCCAGCATGAAGCCAGATGCATGTAATTAGACGCCATCCTTGGTGACCATGGACAACCTTAGTTACATCTAGAGCTCCCATCTTCAGTAACCTGGTAGTAAGATGAAAGCATTTTTATCATCTTGAATTCAATATGCATAGTAAAATAGTACTATTGTCTTAGCTCCTTTTGCCCCCATCTCCCTTTTTTTCCCTCAAGTTTTGTGTTGGAAAAATAACACTGACTCAGTTCATTGTACCTCTAAGCAAACATCTGCTTCTTACCAACAAAAATAAAAGTACCGGCTCGTCCTACAATCCTTAATCTTTTTTTTTGCGGGGACTACAATCCTTAATCTAAACAAGACAAAACTCTAAGTTTGAAGTGGTAACCCTTTCCAGCTTAATAATAATAAAAATGGAGCCACGGATCATGTTCACCGAACAAGGTACTTCCAATTCCAATAGTTGACTTTGCAAATCCAAAATATTATCGTAAAATATCCACCGTGCAGTAAGATGAGCAATCAGAGATTTGAAAAGAAGAAGTTTTCAATCTTTCTTCGGGGTTCAACAACTCTCCAACTGCCACCATGAGTACAAAGAATAGACTGAATCAATACAGTAGTAATCAAAGAAAAACCAAACCAAGTCTAATTAATGGTTTCGTTTAGACAATCCTACATTTGAATTGGGAAACCAGTTGGCAGCTTGCATATTTTTTATGTTCTTTTAATAAAGCAAATTTTTATTTTTGAGCTGTCAGTTTCATATTGTGATATCACCCAAAGTCAAGTTGCAAGGAGCTTAACTCTCTAGTTAAAGAAATAAAAACGTATGTTACAAATCTCACCTAGAGTAGTTGCTAACCTTTATGGATGAAGTAATTACAGAAATGTAATGAATGTTTTGTAAACAAAAGACAGTAGGTTGTTCATGGTGCAAATAAAAAAAGGAATTGAAAGAACAGTTGCAGACTCTTCATTGCATTGCACAGTAGACACGAAGTACGTTGAGACCAACCCTATTGAAGTGGAGTACATAAACAGAAGGCTTTCTTAAATGCAATGCATTGCATTGGTAACTGACGAGAGAATGGATGAGCAGAGTTGAGAAATGGCTCATTTTTTATCCATTGTTCGTTGTCTATAGCCAATTGAAGCATTGGTTGACCCTTACAAACAAATTATTTAGATAATGAGATGCATAACAGAATACTACTACCATGTTTGGAGTCAGGTTCCTAATTGCAACCAGCCAACCAACCAAATGAAGTGGATGTATTGAAATTAGCAGGCAGATATGAAAAGCAGAAGAAAAATAAAATCTTGGTTGGAGTAGATAAGAGTTTGCTCTGCATCTGTAATTGGTGATTGTATCTACTCTAGAAAGTAAAGAATGGATGGTGTACGTAGCTAGGTACATTAACATTAAGCAGCTATACGTCGTTTATTGAACAAGAAAGATCATTATCTAAAAATTAAGCAAGAAAGAAAGAAAGGGGGGCGGAGGGATTGAAGGCGATCGACGTACGTGGCGGAGGAAGGGCCGAGGAGGGGATTCTCCTTGAGCGGCTGGAAGGCGAAGCGGCCGAGGAAGCCGGCGGCGCAGTCCCCGGAGTTGCGGCGGGGGCAATCGTTGACATACATGGAGACGAGGAAGACGACGACGCAGGAGAGGGCGATGGCGGCGACGATCCAGGGCGTCCATCGGCGGTAGTAGGGGCGCGCCCTGAGACTTCCCGGCCGGTGAGGGTGCACCGGCGGTGGCCTAGGCCTCTCCACGCGGACGTCCAGGTTGGCGGCGGGAGACGGCTTCATGGGACTTGGAGACAGACAGACGGAATATGGAAATGGAATGAGGATTGGAGTTGAGAATGGAAGAGACGGCGGTTGATGAATGAATTGGAGTTTGCTTGCCAGCGAGAGAGGAGAAGAAGAAAGAATCAGCAGCCACCGCGTTTAATTTCTACTACTCCAGTACTACAAGTTGTAGTATATTGTAGTAGTATTGGTTTGGTAAGCAAGGAGAAGAAACAAGTAGGTGTATTACTCCATGTCAGAGGAAATTCGCAGAAGAAGAAAAGAAAACCTCTGACGGAAAGGCCGGCGCGAGGGTTCAGATTACTCCTTTTTACTTGTGTGCGGTGCACCCAATCAGAATCAGCCAACAACAACTTGCTTACCGCCTACTACGTGTTGAGGAAGGAAGGAAGGAACGCGCAAAATTAACCAAATGAAGAAACGCGTTTCGTTTCTTGTTGGTGTTGTTGGCCAACCTCGATCTCTTCTATACGCCTCCATCGCGCCTTGTATAATTCTACTACCGCCAATTAAATTCGAAGCCACCTACCGTGATGAGAACGAGAGAGCGACTTTATTTTTTAACGGAATTGCTAGAAAACTTGCTACTGTCAAATTTTCAGCCCTTAGATCCGCTTCAAGATTCGTGCGTGCAACAAGATAAAAAACAGCATATAATGTGTCGTGGACAGGAATCGATCCTTGGCCTTGCTCATACATATGGCAGCATTCAAACCACTAAGCCAGCACAACTTCATGTTTCTTAATCTACTTATATAGCATTTACACTCTAGTTACATAGTGTCACGCCCCGAACTAGTACCGACCGGAACTAGCCCGTGACGCTCCAAATTAACCTGTTAATCGATACCAGTATCAGGAAACAGTGCTGGTATCACAGGAAGACAGAATATCACAGCAACAGAGGTCTCTTTATTATAGAGTAGGAGTACAGTCATGTTGGGCTGCGGACAGATCCCGAGCTCACAACTGCATTACAAAAGGGAAGCGGAAGCCAAGACTTGGGCCAAACAACACAGGCGCGACTTGGGAACTAGGCCGAAACCCTAAATCTCATCGTAGCCGGCTTGCTCCTGGAAAAACTCCTCATCAGCAGGATCCGCTTCATCTTCTTCAGCAACTGGGGGGGGATTATTTATATAGAGCAAGGGTGAGTACGGGAGTACTCAGCAAGCCATGGGAAATAAGTGTTTAATGCAGGCTTCAAGGAAAGGCTGTTGTTTTTGCAATTGATTTTATTTGAACTCTTTTCTGAAAACAACTAAGTGAGTGCTTTTCAAACGACACGGTTGAGATAGTGCGTCTCGTCCGGTCGGAGTATGTGCAATGTATCAGTCTTTAAAATTGATCAAGATTGGCACCCGGCCAACAGCTTTCAAACGGCCACCCGGGCCAACAACTTTCAAACGGCCACCCGGGCCAACAACTTTCAAACGGCCACCTGGGCCTAGCTGATCCCATCAGCTGCAGATTTTCCAAACATCGATCCCCTTTCCACAACAGCAATTTCACAAACAGTAGGCAAACAAAACTACGCTAGGAATCACCTCACATCCACCCATGACCGTGGGCACGGCTGTTCGAACAGTTTGTTAACCTCTGCAGAGGGGGTACACTTTACCTACACGACATTACTAACCCGGATCACCCAGCCCGTGGGGATCAGCCACGTCGGGAGACCTCCAAGCTTTCATGTCAAGGCATTTCGAAAGCCGACACAGGTTTACCATATGCCGACGAGAGGGGTCCCAGACCAACAACAGGTTAGGTCCCAGACTATACTGTGCCAGGAAGCCCAAGGGTCCTCCCCGACACCACCCCGGCGAATCCACATGTCTCTCGGCATCAAGGCTCCCCTGATAAGCTAGTTACTCAGCCAGGGGTGTCCCATTCCACCCATGTGGTCATACTTGTCTTATATTCGGATGAAATTCCAAGGAAACGGTCCTTAAGTGCAAGAGCGGGAAACCGTACACCCGGTACGTTCCTCGGTCCGCGGTTTTGGAAAATTCATTTAGTTCGTAAGCACCGACCCAGGTGTCGGGTTTTCCAAGTCTTTTGTAAAACCCAAGTTTTACCCAAGATGTTTTTTAGATTTTAAGTTTGAAGGCGACCGTCGATACTCGTGTAGAGTGCACGATTTCCGAGGCGCAACTGGGTGGTTACAAGGAAACATGGTATAACAATTAACAGAGGAAGGATCAAATGCAACAAGCTAGGTAGGTCCGCCAATCTGCCTTGCAGACGGGACAAACAGATTAAGTGCGATCCTATCAATGCATAATATTTTTCAAGCAACATAATTAAATTCAAATATAGGCTCAAGATGTTTAAAGGTGGCTTGCCTTGCTCGAGATTTGGAGCTTGATCCTCGAAATCCTCGCACTGCGGGTCTTCGGGCTCCGAAACTACGCGCAAAACGGGACAACTCAACAAACGGCGAAAATAAGGCCCTATTAATGACCTCTAAGCGTGCCATTAGATAGATCTCGAGATTTGAGGAATTTTGGAAGTTGAACGGAGTCAAACGGATTTACGGTTGGGAAGATATTGAATTTCTAAGATTATTGGATTTTTGGTCTAAAGGAAAAAGGATTTATTTAAATCCTTTTTGAAAAAGAAAAGAAAAGAAAAGAAGGAGAGGGAAAATTAGACTTCCCTCGGGCGGCGAGGGCGCGGCCCGAGAGAAAAGAGGCGGCTCGGCCGAGCTAAATGGGCCGGCCGGCCCAAAAGGCGGCCCAAAGCGCGCGCGCTGGCGGGGAGGGGAGAGAGAGCCGGTGGGCCGGGTCCATCCTGCGTGGTCCCGGGTGGGACCCGCTTGTCGGCGACTCGGCTCACCGTGCGGAGCGAACACGCGGCGCGCGCTAGGGTTCGGGGAGGGAGACGCGGTGCACGCGCGCGGTTCGCGGAGGATGCGGTGCGGCGGGCCCACGCGCAGCCTCACGGCTCACCGCGGACCATGCGCACGGGGGGGAAAAGGGAGGGAGCGGCTGGCCGGGTCAGCCGATCCGGTCGCGGCCGAGGTGGCGCTGACGTGGCGCCTACGTGGCAGCCACGCGGGCCGGCGGGAGGTAGACGACGACGCCGGCCGGAACGGACGGCGGACGACAGCAGCGAGCGGCGGAGCGAACCACGGCGATACAGGCGAAAGCGAGCACACCGGGTGGTTGCACGAGACGAGGGGAGATGAGCCAACGGCTCGGATTCGCCGGAGGGAGTGCGTCGGCGGCGGATTGCGGCGGCGGCAACCGGCGGGGAGGGAAGAGGGAAACGGCGACGAGGTCACGAGGGGCCGATTCCTGGCGGCGAGAGCATCTACGCGGCTACGGGAATCCGTCCCTTGTGCCGGATTAGGAGGAAACGCATCGAGGGAGGCCGGCGACGAGAGGCGCTTCCGAGCTCGGGCGGCGACGGCGGCGAGCACACGGCGAGCGACGGCAGCAGTCGGGGCGGCGCCGGCTAGCTACGGGGAGGCTACTCGTGCTACTACCCGAGTCTAAGGGGAGGAGATGGAACGAGGAGGGAGAACGGGGAGATGCGCTACCGTGCGGGACGGGGGGCAGTGACGATGGGCCGACGGCACGGGAGTGATCTCTTCGGCCTCGGGCCGGGGAAGAGGAAGAAGAGGGCACGCCCAGAGTCCCCTTCCGCGTCCTTGCTCGTGCCGGCTCCTCTGACACGCGCAACGATGAACGGCGACGGCAAACAGAGCACGGGAGGCGGTGGCAATGGAGTGGAGGCGAGAGACGAAAACGAGGGAGATTGGAGGAGGGAGGAGCTTGGGTTTATAGGGGCGACAGTGTCGGTTTGGGAGAGGGGAACCGACATTGGACGGTCAAGCCGGCGAGCTGGCGCCCGGCTAGCGGCCAACACGACGACAGGAGGTGACGCCGGCGAGAGGGAAACGGGAGGAAAGGAAGGGAGAAAGGGAGCTTGTCCCTTGCCACTTTGGGAAAAGGAGGAGGGAGCGGGGGTGACGTGGCAGAGGGAGGAGGGGCTCTGCCTCCGTCCCTTGGAAGCTAGCGCGCGGAGTGGCGGGGTCGGGTTGATGACGACGGCGATGACGGTGGGGCGGTTTGGAGCGGGGCGACGACACGGGCGGCAGGCGCGGGCAGGCGTGGCAGAGGCTGACGGCGGCGGCGACCAGGCGGTCGGCCACCACGGCGCGCGCGCGCGGGAAGCAACGGGCGGCGCGGCGATTTGAGCGGCGCGGCTTGGGCACGCGTGCTGGCTCGCGGGGCCGAGCAGCTGCGCGGCAGGGCAGCGGGGCCGGGCGGCGCAGACGGCGCAGGCGCGGCACGGGCGGCGTCCACGCGGGCGCGCGCACGCGAACAACGGCGCGCGGGAAGCGGCAGCGAGGGAGCGGAGAGGGAGGGCTCGGCTCCGCGCGGCTCACGCGCACGCGCGCGCGGCGCGCGGACAGAGCGGAGAAGAGGGAGAGAGAGAACGAGAGAGAGAGAGAGAGAGCCGGGGAGGGAGGGGGAGATGGGCCGAGAGAAATTCGGCCCATCGAACCCGAGGGAGGCAAAATAGACTTTTGCGGAGGAATTGATTTGGGAAGGATTTGGATTCGGGATTGAACTCGGCGATAGATCGGGGATTTGAGATCTGAGATGGCACGGACACTAGACAACAAGCAAAGAAACAAATTTCGCAATTAGGGTTTTTAAGAGATAATTTTCCCGCTAGGCGCCACGACAGAACGGGCGCTACACATAGTAGTTACACGCTTGTTATATATTAGTTATATAGTACTTATACCCTAGTTATATAGTAGTTACATGATAGTTAAAGGGTAGTTACATTTGTATAAAATTAGTATTTGTAATTTTTTTCAAGAGCATGTGTTTTACTTTTGAATTATTTTTCCATTATACATGTTGACCAATTTCTTACCGTTCAATCAACTTGGATGCTAAGATTAGTGGTTTGTACTTGTGTGTACCCATTTCAAAACTGTTGATGACAAATCATATGGTTAAAAATTTGAAAGTTTTGAGCCTCAAAAACTATCGACAGATTACTAGCTAGTTCCATTTTTTAACAACTCCAAGCATTTTAATTTCCTCGTTTTTCATTATCATATTTCTCAAACAACTAAGGTTGTGTTCTTTCCCATGGGTTCCCAACCCATCTCCTTTGTTTTCTGCGTGCACGCTTTTTAAACTGTTAAAACAGTACACATTTTACAAAAAAGTTTATAATAGGAGAGTTGCTTTAAAAAATCATATTAATCTATTTTTTAAGTTTTTTATAGCTAATACTTAATTAATCACGTGTTAATCTATCGCTCCGTTTTCCATGTGGAGGGGAGGGGTTCCCAATCCCTCCAAAACAAAAGAACACAGCCTAAATATGTTTCGTATAAAAACTTTATATATAAATATTTCTTCAAAAAAATCAAATAATTCCATTTTTAAAATTTATATTGGTTAATACTTAATAATTATAAGTTGTAAAAATATAATAAATTTATCTGTAAATATACGTATACCAATTAAAGTTTGATTTTTTTTGTTATAACTTGTAGAACTCGAATTTGAAGATACATGTTTGTTGAGTTACATATTACACATGAATCTATCTTGTTGCTTTTTAAAAAAACTTTTTATAACCATTCAGTTGATATGAAATAAATGGTTTGGTGTACATCAAAGTGATTAAAATTGTTTCCCAAAACATATTTGTAGTCTAGTTTCTTCCATGATTCCATGATTGCGGGTGTATGTGTTGACATGTACTACTACTCTACTTGCGATATACTATAAGGTTGAGTTATACCCAAACCGATTTTACCGTATGGTGAGTTCTATGAACGATAATTTCACGCTTTTCATTAGCATATTTTTCGAACTGCTAAACGATGTATTTCTATATACAAATTTTACATATTCTTTAAAAATTAATAATTTTTTTAAGCTTGTAATAATTAATGCTCCACTTATTATATACTAATTGTTGGTCTCGTGTCACGTGCCTCCAAAATCCACACTCAATTGCTGAATCGAACACACCCCTAGTCCGGGAGGGTTGTTGGGCTATGATTTTTAAGTGCCATGCGAAACTAACAAACTATTTATACATGATTAATTGAGTATTAATTATTACATACATAAAAATTATTTATTTTATTTATTTTAAAAAACTTATATATTGATTTTTATGGAAAATATTGTGTGCCTTGTATGATTTCTTTGTGATGTTTCACTCATTGGGACTTAATGTTCTATACAGTGGTTGTTGGTACTGCAGTTAGTATTTTCTGAATGTTGTATTTCTCTACAACATTTTATAAAATGAAATGAAACGTTTTAGTATGTAATGAAACATTGTTTTTACTCGGAGGTCGACCAGGAGGCCGCCACGCATGCTACCATTTCAGGGTACATCGCCTACTACACGGCCAACCCCGAGTCCTTGACACCTTCATGCAGAGGTCCTCAGAGGTGAAAGACTGATAGTCAAGCTACTAGAGAGAGATGGAAAAGAGAGGAGAGAGGAAGAGAGAGAAGGGGAAGAGAGGAGAGAGGGGGTTGGGCATGTGTGTCCCACCTACTAACTTAGCGAGTCAAGCGTGCTTAACCTGCTACGTTAATAGAAACCGCTTCCCAAATCATGGAAGGAGTCGGTTAACACCGGCTTTTGAAGACCAGGGAGAGTTTTGCAGCCAAGAGAGACAATGTAATCATGAGCAAGAGATAAAGGAAGTAAAATAGACTTACTCCAAACAAAGGCGGGCTTCATATCCGGGCCTCTCCACCCCATCTAGGATTGGAATAAGTTCACTTGGTGACCCTCAAAAGTGATCGAAATCTAATCCGTGACCCTAAACCACGAAATCAGATATCTTGACCCTCCAACTCTTAAAACCAGTGCAATTTAACTCCCTCGGTGATTTTGGAGAGCGGTTTCGCTGACGTGGTGCCTACGTAGCAGTATTGACTCGGTCTTCTTTCCACGTGGCGTTGACGTGGCGCTTAGGTGCCATTAGAAATAAAAAATATGTGTAGAACCCATTTGTCATTCACCAAAAGTATGGGTGGGACCCGCTGACATGTGGGGCCCACATAAATCATCCTCCCCTCTCTCTCTTCCTCTTCCCTTCGGCGAGCCGCGAGCATGGGGACGGGGGCCGGTGGCGGCGGCAGCGGCAGGATGTGCTTTCACAGACCCAAATCTGCCATGGAAGCCCAAAATCCCTGCTTCCACGCAACCGCTCGCGACACTCGACGGCAGCGCAGCAGCTGGAGGACAAGGAGGTTGCGCTAGCGAACGATGTGCTCCAGGCGGCGGTGACTACGATTATGTTCCCAGCGCGGCGACGCATCTAGAGCTCGGGCAAGCTAGCTGGCACCCAATCCACCGCGGAACAGATCCAGGGGCGACAAGGCCGGTTACCCGGATGAGCGGATCGAGCAGGAGGCGGCGGCGGCGGCGGCGGAGTGTGATGGGGCCGAGGCCGACGTTGTCGGATGGAAGGTGAAGAGGCACGCCGCCGGTGCCAGCGACGACGACGACGGGGGCGGTCACGGTCGCGGCCGCGATCCCGATGGCGCTGCCGATGATGACGCGGGATGGCTCCCCGGTGCTGTCCGGCGAGGAGCAGGTCATATCCTCCAGCTCGTCCCCTGAGCCCCCGCTCATGCTGCCGCAGGCGCCATCCGGCTCCGGCTCCGGCGGCGTCGCGTCCGGTGGCATGCGGGAGAACGCGCAGCTCGCACGGGAGCTCAGCCAGATGAGGAAGCTCTGCAACAACATACTCCTCCTCATGCCCAACAGTGCAAGTACGGCTCCACGCAGCAGCTCGACACCGCCAACGCCTCCTCCGCGCCATCCTCAACCTCATGCCTTCCTGCCCCGGCACGAAGCTCTTCGGCGTCTCCGTCGGCCGGAAGCGAATGCGGCACGACGGCGGCGACGGTGACAATGACCACACGGCGGCGGTGAAGGTGGAGCCGATGGACGGGCGGCCGCCCGCCGCCACTCCGGCCCTCGCCGCCCGCCGCGGGAGAGAGAGAGGGGGGAGCGGCGAGGAGGGAGAAGGAACTGGAGGGGGAGAGAGAGAAGGGACACGTGGGTCCTACAATTTCTTTCACGTGTCAATGACAAATGGGTCTCACACATATTTTTTAATTCTAAATGCCACCTACATGCCATGTTTAAAAGAGTCCTGGTCAATACCGCCACGTAGGCGCCACGTCAGTAAAACCGCTCTCCAAAACCGTCAAGGAAGTCAAATTGCACCGGTTTTAAAAGTTTGAGGGTTAAGATATCGGTTTCGTGGTTTAGAGTCACGGATTAGATTTCGATCACTTTTGAGGGTCACCAAGTGAACTTATTCCTCTAGGATTCCCGGAAGTTCTGGTCTATTAAGAAAGTTCATGAAGGCCCAATAACGCCATACCATATCACATGCAGTTTGGAGACCCGGCCCAACTCAATCCCAACATGGTGGCAAAGAAAGTAGTAAAGAAAGAAAAGGCAGCCTTCTAAGCACTGACCGCCCGGACGTACTGGTGGACCGTAGCTAGTGACTGCATTTTAATATTTTGCCATAAAGGCTGTGATTAGATCTAAACTTCAGTTCTTTTCTATCACATCAACCTATCGTACACACATAACTTTTCAGTTACATCATCTCCAATTTTAACCAAAATTCAAACTTTGATCCAACTAAACACAGCCAAAGTTAGTTACTGCATGATCGAATACGAAGGTTTAGCGTAGTAACTTAATTAGTCATCGTTAACATAACGGACAAGCTGCCTAGGTAGCTTACTCTACTTAGAAAAAGCATTTTTCAGACGTGAGGGTTTTTATTTTCGTAGGTGGATATGGCTCTCGGACCCAAATGACCGTCTACAAAAATGTAAACTGAGGTGAAACTCGCTGTCCGACCACTTAAGCGGTCCGCCTGTAAAAATACCATTTATTTTTGAAGGCGGACCTCTTACGTCCGCCTACGAAAATAGGCGTGGAATATAAATGGACCACTCATCACTTAGATTTTTTCTAAGTCCTCACCTATCCTCTCCCTCAACCGGCCTCTCTTCTCCCTCACCTCTCTCCATCAACCAGCCCTCACCTCTCCTCTCACTCAGTGACGGGCGTTCGGCGGCGGGGCCAGTAGGATCCGCGACGGCGAGGCGCGGGGTCGGTGGCAGCAACGGCGAGGCGACGCTCGGGGGCAGCGCACCCTCGGCGCGGCTCGCCTCCCCTCCCTCCCAGATCCAGCCAAAGGGGGGAGGGGGAGGCCAGTGGCCGGTGACGCGAGGCGGAAAACAGAGGAGGGAGGTCGGCGGCAGCGCTCCTACCTCCCAGATCCGGCTGTCGGCCCTCCTATCCCGGATCCAGAAGCGTCATGGGGGAGGGTGGCGACGGCGGCTGCATGCAGTGGCCAAGGTCAGAGGTCGTCGGCGACGCTCCCCCCTCCCCCCCTCCCCTCCACGGCGGCAGCGGGCTGGCGCGGTGAGCTCGTGGCGGCGCAACTCCCCTCCCCTCCCTCTCCCCTCCCAAAACCCTCATGATGGCATAGCTCGTGGTGGCGGTGGCCGGAGGGGAGGGCGGCCAAATATTTTTTACGCTGAAAATATTTTCACAGGTGGGTGGATTCAGCCGCCCGCAAAAATTATTGATTTTCGTAGGCGTTTGGTTGCGGACAGAAGTTATGGACGCCTGAAAAATACGTTTTAGCCGCCTATAAAACTGTTTTTTTTCCAGTAGTGTTACTTACGTATTCATCAATTAATCAATTCATTCCAATGCTTGAATAATAATACTACTGCATGTCCGTCCACCACTTATAGCTACTTAAAAAGTGGTGACAACAGTTTACGGATGAAACTAATTTTACGGGTGTCACCTGCATAGTAAAAGACCATCTAGCAAGGCAACTACTCCCACCGTTAAAAAAAAACCTAATACTAAATAAATATGACATAATAAATATGATATTACAGTACAACAAATTCGGATATATCTAAAATATGTCACATTTAGTAATAGGTTAGTTTTTTATGGGACGGAAGGAGTACTCTCTAAATTATCAAATTATCTTTATAAGCTGTGTTTAGATTCAGGGGTGAAAAGTTTTAGCGTGTCACATCGAATATACGGACACACATTTAAAGTATTAAACGTAGGCTAACAACGAAACAAATTACAGATTCCACTTGTAAACTACGAGGCGAATTTATTAAGCCTGATTAATCCATTATTAACAAATGTTTACTGTAGCACCACATTGTCAGATCATGGAGCAATTAGGCTTAAAAGATTCGTTTCACAATTTACACGCAATCTATGTAATTATTTTCTTTTTCATATATTTAATACTACATACATATGTCTAAACATTCGATATACCAAGATTAAAAAATTTTGCCAGAGGATTAAACAGGCCATAGATTGTGAAGCTTAGTAGGGGTATAATAGCCTTGAGATGCTAAAAAGTCAAAGTCAAACGCACGTGCGTGTGCTTGCCGATACAAAAGTCTACTGGTAGCACATCATCTGTATATGACTGTCTTGCGATTCAAGGAAAAGAAAATAAACTTTGTGTCTCATTTCAATGAACCTGAATTCGATGCGTGTACACCTGGCGATATTCTTCTCAAAAAAACAAGACCAGTGTCCAAACGATATGATTCCAAATCTCACGATATATAGGAAAAAGACCAAAATGAAAAAAAAAAATAACAAAGAGAGTGGGTGTGGGTCAGTGATAAGTCATCATACAAAACATGGTGTGAGGAGTCCAATTGAAGTCATTATTTTATTTTATCAAAAAAGAATACTACAAAGCACCTATAGTAGATTTTGGCAAATCTTATAATTACAACACAGTATTATTTTATTGCATACTAGCTCTTGTGCCATTAGTAACTGATAAGAAGACGGATAAAAAATATTTCTAAAATCTATTATATTATTAAGACAGCTCAAAAAGAAGGCACCACGTTCGCTGTAGAGGCTAAAAATTCCCACATTAATCGAAGAAAAAGAAAAAAAATCTACACCGCTAGATCATGACAGACTTATAGTTTAACCGTTGAGATTGATCGGAATAGTATAAGTAAGAAAGAGTACATGACAAATCCTACTCAAACTATGTAAAAAAAAAAACTATACAGCAAAATAAAAATTTTGTTCGGACTGTGATGGCCCAACCGGACAGAGGGTTGACAACGTTTCTTTTGTCCATGGAGAAACTTACCAAAAAAAAAAAAGGAAAATCAATCTGTTTCCATGGCACTTACCGCATACAACCAAAAAAGAGACCTGTCAGCTAACAATCAAACTCACTCAGCCAACCAATGCCTCCTTTCCTTGCACAGCAGCGCGTGATTTAATCAGCCACGCGCCCACACGATGTCATTGAAAGGCAAGTTTAATATGATCAAAATTTTGTTAAGTAAGAAGTTAAATTGTTTTGTTGGTTGTAGATTGAAAGATAAAAATATATTCCTAATTTTTCTTGCATTTGGAGATAATTTTATGGTTAAATAATACTATAAATATCAAATATTACATATGAGGTATAGAAATTATCAAGACATCAAGATCAAGGTCAGTATTTGGCAGCCTGTAATGTTCGATCATCAATTCTCGACCATATTCTATCTAAGAATTAATTCACATTTGCAGGGCTAAAAAAATACCACATTTAATCAAAAGAAAACAAACATATTACCAAGGGACGGCAAATAAGGCGGCATTCAACGACGGCTTGCAGGAATTTTAAAAAAATTATAAAAAAATCCTATCAATGATATGGATATTACCGGTGTAGTGAGATGACAAAGAAGAGAAGCAATGGGCAAGTGAGTGTGTGCAAACAAATGAGATAGGAGGCAGTTGCCACAGGAGGACATGCCAAGGGTGGTAAAGTAAATAAAAAATAATTATAAGAGTTCAAGTAGGATTACAATTTATAAATGAAAGAAATATCACAATGAGAAATATTTATTTTTGAAAAAAATAGTCCATACAGAACACAACAATAACAAATTATAATAAAGATGAGAGAAACAATAGACCCATAAAAAATTAGAGTGGTGTAGGTAGATGGGACATGTAAAAACTATAAATAAAACCTTAAATAGAATCTGAATGATAATTAAGAGGAGGGACGACGAGCAGGTCGTTAAGCAGCATGATCTCGACGATTGGAGGGATTTCTAGAAAGTAAAAAAAACCCCTCAATTATTATCATGTTCGATTTTCAAATCTCAACGATAATAAAAATGGGAGGCAGCAGGCGGGCCATAGAGAAGTATAGTAGCGGCGTTTGGTGAGACTTCTAAAAATTATAAAAATGAAACCCAACAATACAATGAACTCTAAAACCACAAGGTCAAATTTGTAGAGGTTTCAGGGAGGATGAATGAAAGCATTGGTAGATCGAGCAAGTAAATAAAGCGATGACAAAGAAATAAGGCGTAGTGATTAGCATGACTATTAAAAGCACCGGGGTGATAAAGTCGGTTTTTCAATGTTCTAACATAACGAGATAGTTATTTAACAAATTTTAAGTAAAATCATATGTAAAACATAGATAATTTTATATGGGTGTTAGCCGCGCAATTGCGCGGGCCACCCAGCTAGTTATTCTTCATTTAATATATAATCGATCACTCTGTATTTTTAAATTAAAAAATCACTTTGTTTGGGAAATAATCAGTATATATTTATTTATTTGTATATTCCATCGTAATCAAAGGCATTGGCGCGCAAACGACTTTGGGTGGGGGCGACGACCAATAAACAAGACGAGGTCGAGTTGAGTTGCGTCGCGTCTTCCTCCCCGCCGCCGCCTTCCTTGAACCTGTCTCCATTAACTCCTCCATGTCTCCATTGTCTCCCTCCACACTAACATCCACTATTATCGGATCGCAAGAATCCACAGCCCGGCCATGGCCGCCGCCGCGCCGCAGCTGGAGGAACTCGTCGACCTCGAGCCCTTCTCTCCGTCGCTCTTCCTCGACCTGCCCCCGACGCCGCACAGCGACGACCCCAACGATGACGATCTCATCCTCCCCTTCATCTCTCGCATGCTCATGGAGGACGACATCGACGACAAGTTCTTCTACCAGTTTCCCGACCACCCTGCTCTCCTCCACGCCCAGCAGCCCTACGCCCAAATCCTCGACGCCCCATCCGACGACACCACCACCAACTCCTCCGACGACTCCGCCTCCGCCACCACCAACAACACAACCAACTCCGCCGCCGCCGCCAACGCCTCCTGGCCCTACGACCCCATCGAGCTCTCTCAGCTGCTCCAATCCCCGCCCCACCCCGTCTCCGACAACCACGACGCCGACGTCGGCGACACCAGGAGCGCGCCGGAAGACGACAAAGACCTGAAACTTCTGTTCTCCGCCGCCGACAACATGGAGATGCTCAACATGGCGTTCCTCAAGGGCAGGGAGGAGGCCAACAAGTTGGTGCCCACCAACAACACCCTCTTCGCCGGCTTCGACGGCGCCTCGCTGCTCAAGACGGAGCCGGCGGTGGATGAGCCCACGTTAATGTTCGGACGAAGCGGCGGCAGCGGCAGGGGCCGGAAGAACAGGCACGGCGAGGAGGACGACCTGGAGGCGGAGACCGGCAGGAGCAGCAAGCTGATGGTGCCACCGCAAGAGGCCACCGCGGCCGCCAGCGAGATGTTCGACGAAATAATGTTCAACTGGTACGAGGTGATCATGAAAGGGATGGAGGAGCTGCGCGTCGCCATGGACAGCGAGGCCGAGAAGAAGGCCCGGAACGGCGGCGGGGCCGGCCGGAGGGCGGCGCGCGCAAAGGCGGCGGTGGTCGACCTACACACCCTGCTCATCCACTGCGCGCAGGCGGTGGCGACGAGCGACCGGCGGAGCGCCACCGAGCTGCTGAAGCAGATCAAGCAGAACTCGTCGGCGAGAGGGGACGCGACGCAGAGGCTGGCGTGCTGCTTCGCCGAGGGGCTGGAGGCGCGGCTCGCCGGCACGGGGAGCCAGGTGTACAAGTCGCTCGTTGCGAAGTGCACGTCGACGGTGGACTTCCTCAAGGCGTACAAGCTGTTCGCGGCGGCCTGCTGCATCAAGAAGGTGAGCTTCATCTTCTCCAACAAGACCATCCTGGACGCCGTGGCGGGGAAGCGCAAGCTGCACATCGTGGACTACGGCCTCAGCTACGGATTCCAGTGGCCAGGTCTGTTCAAGTGTCTGTCGGAGAGGGAAGGCGGGCCGCCGGAGGTGAGGATTACGGGCATCGACTTCCCGCAGCCGGGGTTCCGGCCAGCCGACCAGATCGAGGAGACAGGCCGGCGGCTGAGCAACTGCGCGCGCCAATTCGGCGTGCCATTCAGGTTCCAAGCCATTGCTGCAAAGTGGGAGACGGTCCGCCGCGAGGACCTCCACCTCGACCGAGAAGAAGAAGAAGAAGAAGAAGAAGAGGTGCTCGTGGTGAACTGCCTCCACTTCTTGAACGCCCTGCAGGACGAGAGCGTGGTTGTGGACAGCCCGAGCCCCAGAGACATGGTGCTCAACAACATCCGCGACATGAGGCCTCACGTGTTCGTCCAGTGCGTCGTCAATGGCGCGTACGGCGCGCCCTTCTTCCTGACGCGCTTCAGGGAGACGCTCTTCTTCTACTCGTCGCAGTTCGACATGCTGGACGCCACCATCCCGCGCGACAACGACGAGCGGCTGCTCATCGAGCGGGACATATTGGGGCGCTGGGCCCTCAACGTCATCGCCTGCGAGGGCGCAGACAGGGTGGATCGCCCGGAGACGTACAAGCAGTGGCTGGTGCGCAACCACCGGGCCGGCCTCACGCAGCTGCCATTGCAGCCTCAGGTGGTTGAGCTTGTGAGAGACAAGGTCAAAAAACTCTATCACAAAGACTTCGTCATCGACGTCGATCACAATTGGCTGCTGCAGGGATGGAAGGGGCGGATACTGTACGCCATGTCCACATGGGTAGCTGATCGTGATCACAAATCCCTCTTTTAGTTCAAGATTTAATTATCTGCTTCAATTACTTACAAATTGAGAACTAGATATATACTCCTACATGATATAATATCTTCATTTGCAATGTAGAGCTAGCTACATAAGATTTTGATATATATATATATATATATATATATATATATATATATATATATATATTTCCAGCATAAATAAATTGAGAACTTCATTTTTTTTTTTGCTACTATAGTTTAGGCCTGTGT
The DNA here is from genome assembly GCF_034140825.1 of Oryza sativa Japonica Group. NCBI lineage: Eukaryota > Viridiplantae > Streptophyta > Magnoliopsida > Poales > Poaceae > Oryza > Oryza sativa. The sequence goes on from NC_089045.1 coordinate 30,926,318, forward strand.
GCTCTTCTGTTTGCTGACAATCTACTATAGTGTTTTCACTATTGTCGTGTTTGATGATATGTTCTCTTTGTCATGTTTAATTCACTTCCTTTTGTGTACGCAAATTCTTGATACTTCCCTTCTTTCAAAAAAAATCTTGATACTTCCATTTCCCTGGCAAAAGTATAACAGTTGCATGATTGAGCAGTGCAGTTTGTTCACCAATTATTCAAAGTGTTTGAGGTGTGTATCGCTGTCTTACTTTCTAATATTAATGGTTTGTGGGCCAGTACAACTCTTGTGTTTGTATGGATTCACTCATAAAGTTGTGATATATGTTCCAAAAAAATCAGTTTCAAATCTGACAACAGTTAAACAGCGATACTGATTAACAAAAAAAGGGTGGGCGGTGGGGTATTCAATGTATATATCTGCATGCTGTCCGCAAAATAAAAGATGTCATACATTTCCCGATGTTTCCCACAGTTTCATTTTGACAGGCAGTTCTTGCTGGATATCCTTGTATTTGAGTCAGACAAGTACATCAAAAAGAGGTTACCAGATTGAAGACATGTTAATTTTCTGTAAATATTGTTGAGAGTTGATCACTGGGACCTGCTCTGTGATATACTCCTATTTATGTGAAATTGACATTGATGATTCCAAAATAAAAATGGCTGCTTAGTTTGCAATATAATAGATAGATCTTTTCTTTTGACAGGATGTTATTAAATCTTGATGGTTTTTTTTTTTTGAACTAGGAGAGCATATTAAATCTTGATGGTACCTGAGAAAAAGTCCACTAAACTAGTTACAAATATTCAAATTTGTTGTATGATAGTCAATTGTTGGTCAATAGCTTCATCTGTTAGGCTGCGTTCGTTCCTTGGGCACGGTTAATTAAGTATTTTAACATAACCTTTGAGGAACATTGGGCCAAAGGTTCCCTGCAAATTTCTATACGTGTTTCCTTACAAATTCTAGTACTTTACATATTCCTGGGTTGTGTTTTCTTTGATTACTGGCAGGTTTGAAATACTGCTAGTTTGGTTTATCATGCATTCCATGTGCTGAGATAGTTTGATAATTACAGACTGATGTAGTAGGTGCAGTTTTATCTGTCTTTTGCATTTCAGAAGCATAGAACTGTTTTTTTTCTTATATATACTGGGGCTAATTTTACTAAACAGGTATTTGGTCTAGTAATTTCACGCTGCAACACTAAACAAGCTTGTATAGCTGTGTTTCAGATAGAAGTTTGTGAAAAGATTAGCAATTTGTTGGAGAAGTTAGGTACAATATCAATTTTAAGCTAGTAGAGTTAGGGGGTGTTTAGATCCCACCCAAAAATTTTACACCCTGTCACATCGAATGTTTGAACACCTGCATGAAGTATTAAATATATATAGGCTAAAAAAATAACTAATTGCACAGATTGCGACTAATTTGCGAGACGAATCTTTTAAGCCTAATTACTCCATGATTTGACAATGTTGTGCTACAGTAAATATTTGCTAATGACGGATTAATTGGGCTTAATAAATTCGTCTCGCAGTTTACTGACGGATTCTGTAATTAGTTTTTTTATTAGTGCCCAAACACCCCATGCGACATCCTATATAATATCCGATGTGACACGCCAAAACTTTACACCCTGGATCTAAACACCCCCCCTATATTCTGTAAAAAGGGATGTGCATTTCATTCATCTTTCTGACATGTTAGGTAGGAGTAATTCAGTAACAAGATAGCAGTTAGAGAATCTCCAACAACCTTTCTAAAATAGACTCTCCGAACATCCATATAGCCAGCTAGCTATCCTGTCGGGTCCCAAAACTAACAACTTGGATCCGACTGAGATTAATGTATCAATCCCTGGATCAGTAAAAATCGATACATACAATATAACTGGTTCTTCATTGCATACGTTAAAGTCTTACAATACTAAGGGTTTTACAATAATAGGTATTCACCCATCTAATTAGTACACAGCGGAAGTTTCTATACATTCTGACTAGTGAGGTATAACCTTTAGGGATTTTCTAAGTTATCAGGGTCTTTGTAGTAATAGTCATAAGGGTCCTCCTCTTGACCCAGATATGAAAAAGGAGGTTATAAGAGCAAGGATGAGTATTCACAATACTCAGCAAGTTATCACGGAAATATGTTATGCATTGACATATAATAGGGTTCTTTGCAAAAAGCAGTATTGGACAATCTGGAAAAGCAGAATTTATAAAACATATAACCTTTAGATTTCCAACCAGGGTACCATATGAGTCCCGGTACTCAACTCCATGAGTACGTGTCATGCCCCGAACCAGTCCCGACCGGAACTAGCCCGTGACGCTCCAAATTAACCTGTTAATCGATACCAGTCCCAGGAAACAGTGCTGGTATCACAGGGAGACAGAATATCACAGCAACAGAGGTCTCTTTATTATAGAGTAGAGGTATAGTCATGTTGGGCTGTGGACAGATCCCGAGCTCACAACTGCATTACATAAGGGAAACGGAAGCCAGGACTTGGACCAACCAACACAGGCGCGACTTGGGAACTAGGCCGAAACCCTAAAACTCATCGTAGCCGGCTTGCTCCTGGAAGAACTCCTCATCAGCAGGATCCGCTTCATCTTCTTCAGCAACTGAGGGGGGGGGATATTTATATAGAGCAAGGGTGAGTACGGGAATACTCAGCAAGCCATGAGAAATAAGTGTTTAATGCAGGCTTCAAGGAAAGGCTGTTGTTTTTGCAATTGTTTTTATTTGAACTCCTTTTTGTAAACAACTAAGTGAGTGCTTCTCAAACGACACGGATGAGACAGTGCGTCTCGTCCAGTCGGAGTATGTGCAATGTATCAGTCTTTAGAAATGACATAAGATCGGCACCCGGCCAATAGCTTTTCAAACAGCCACCCGGGCCAACAACTTTCAAACGGCCACCCGGGCCTAGCTGATCCCATCAGCTGCAAATTTTCCAAACATCGATCCCCTTTCCACAACAGCAATTTCACAAGCAGTAGTCAAACAAAACTACGCTAGGAATCACCTCACATCTGCCCATGACCGTGGGCACGACTGTTCGAACAGTTTGTTAACCTCTGCAGAGGGGGTACACTTTACCCACACGACATTACAAACCCGGGTCACCCAGCCCGTGGGGATCAACCACGTCGGGAGACCTCCAAGCTTTCATGACAAGGCATTTCGAAAGCCGACACAGGTTTACCATATGCCGACGAGAGGGGTCCCAGACCAACAACAGGTTAGGTCCCAGACCATACTGTGCCAGGAAGCCCAGGGGTCCTCCCCGACACCACCCCGGCGAATCCACATGTCTCTCGGCATCAAGGCTCCCCTGATAAGCTAGTTACTCCGCCAGGGGTGTCCCATTCCACCCATGTGGTCGTACTTGACTTATGTTTGGATGAAATTCCAAGGAATCGGTCCTTAAGTGCGAGAGCGGGAAACCGTACTCCCGGTACGTTCCCCGGTCCGCGGTTTTGGAAATTCATTTAGTTCGCAAGCACCGACCCAGGTGTCGGGTTTTCCAAGCCTTTTGTAAACCCAAGTTTTACCCAAGTTGTTTTTCAGATTTTAAGTTTGAAGGCGTCCGTCGATACTCGCACAGGGTGCACGAATATCGAGACGCAACTAGATGGTTACAAGGGGACATGATATAACAATTAACAAAGGGAGGATCAATGCAACAAATTAGGTAGGTCCGCTGATCTGCCTAGCAGACGGGACGACAGATTAAGTGCGATCCTATCAATGCATAATATTTTTCAAGCAACATAATTAAATTTCAAATATAGGCTCGAGATGTTCAGAGGTGGCTTGCCTTCCTCGAGATCTGGAGCTTGATCCTCGAAATCCTCGCACTACGGGTCTTCGGGCTCCGAAACTACACGCGAAATGGGACAACTCAACAAACGGCGAAAATAAAGCTCTATTAATGACCTCTAAGCGTGCCATTAGATAGATCTCGAGATTTGAGGAATTTTGGAAGTTGAACGTAGTCAAACGGACTTACGGTTGGGAAGATATTGAATTTCTAAGATTATTGGATTTTTGGTCTAAAGGAAAAGGATTTAATTAAATCCTTTTTGGAAAAGAAAAAGAAAAGAAAAGAAAAGAGGGAGGGATTATAGACTTTTCCTCGGGCGGCTAGGGCGTGGCCCAAGGGAAAAGGAGCGGACCGGCCGAGCTAAATGGGCCGGCCGGCCCAAGGCGGCCCAAGTGCGCGCGCGCAGGGGGGAGGAGAAAGAGGGCCGGTGGACCGGGCTCACCGTGCGCGGTCCCGGGTGGGACCCGCTTGTCAGCGGCTCGGCTCACCGTGCGGAGGGAGCACGTGGCGCACGCGCGCGGGCGGGGGAGGGACGCGGTGCACGCGCGCGGTCTGCGGAGGAACGGATGCGGCGGGCCCACGCGCAGCCTCACGGCTCGCGGTGGAACGCGCGCACGGGAGGGGCTGACCGGGGTCGGCCCGTCCCGACCTCGGCTGAGCTGGCGCCGACGTGGCGCCTACGTGGCTGCCACGTGGGCCGGCGGGAGGTAGACGACGACGCCGGCCGGAACGGACGGGCGGACAACAGCGGCGAGCGGCGGAGCGAACCACGGCGATACAGGCGAAAGCGAGCACACCGGGTGGTTGCACGAGACGAGGGGAGACGAGCCAACGGCTCGGATTCGCCTGAGGAAGCTTGACGGCGGCAAATCGCGGCGGCGGCAACTGGCGGGGAGGGAAGAGGGAAACGGCGACGAGGTCACGAGGGGCCGATTCCCGGCGGTGAGAGCATCTACGCGGCTACGGGAATCCGATGCTAGCGTCGGATTGGGCGGAGCTACGCCGAGCGAGGCTGGCGACGAGCGGGTGCTACGGAGCTCGAGCGGCGACGGCGGCGAGCACACGGCGAGCGACGGCAACGGTCGGGGCGGCGCCGGCTAGCTACGGGGAGGCTACTCGTGCTACCACCGAAAACTAAGGGGGGGGAGATGGAGCGGGGAGGAAGAACGGAGAGAGGCACTACCGTGCGGGTCGGGGCGCAGTGACGAGAGGCCGACGGCGCGGGAGTAAACTCTCCGGCCTCGGGCCGGGGAAGAGGAAGGAGACGAGCGCCCGGAGTCCCCTTCCGCGTCCTCGCTCGTGCCGGCTCCTCCGACGCGCGCAACGACGAACGGCGACGGCGAAACAGAGGGGCGACAACAATGGAGTGGAGGCGATGGGACAACGAGAGGAGAAGAGAGGGAGGGCACTCGGGGCTTTAAGGGCGGCAATGTCGGTTTGGAAACCGACTTTGGGCGGTCAAGGCGCGAGCTGGCGCTCGGCGCTCGCGTCCAAATCGGCGACAGGGCGGAGGGAGGATGACGCCGGCGGGAGGAAAAGGGGAAAAGGAGGGAGAGAAAGGGGGCTTGTCTCCTTGCCGCTTTGGGAAAAGGAGGAGGGGGAGAGAGAGCGACGCGGCAGAGGGAGGAGGGCTCGGCCTCCGTCCCTTGGCGGCTTGCGCGCGGAGTGGCGGGGCCGAGGCGATGACGACGGTGATGACGGCGGGGCGGTTTGGAGCGGCGCGACGACACGGGCGACAGGCGCGGGCTGGCGCAGCAGAGGGTGACGGCGGCGGCGACCAGGCGGTCGGCCACTCGGCACGCGCGCGCGGCTCGCAACGGGAGGGCGCGGCGGATGGAGCGGCGCGGCTCGGGCACGCGCGCTGGCTGCGGGGCCGAGCGGCTGCAGGCGCGGCAGGGCAGCGGGGCCGGGCGGCGCAGACGCGACGCGGGCGAGGACCACGCGGGCGCGCGCGCGAACAACGGCGGGCGTTGGCCGGCTTCGGGGGCGGGGGGGCTTGCCAGGGAGGGGGAGAAGGAGAGCGAGGGAGAGGGGGAGCGCGGCGTGGCGGCTCACGCGCACGCGCGGGCGGCGCGCGGGCGGGGCGGAGCGGAGCGGAGGGAGAGGGGCAGAGGGAGCGCGCCGGGGGAGGGGAGGGGGAGAGGGGGAGATGGGCCGAGAGAAATTCGGCCCATCGACCCTGGGGGAGGCAAAATAGACTTTTGCGGAGGAATTTGATTTGGAAGGATTTGGATTCGGAAATGAACTCGACGATAGATCGGGGATTGAGATCTTGAGATGGCACGGACACAAGACGACAAGCGAAGAAACAAATTTCGCAATTAGGGTTTTTAAGAGATAATTTTCCCGCTAGGCGCCACGACGGAACGGGCGCTACAGTACAGCTATTCGAATAGTTTCAAAGATATTCTACTGCAGTAGATGTACGCTTTACCCGCAGTCCACGACTTGCTGATAATTATCGGCTTTAGTCATGGCCCAGTATTAAGTCATTGACAATTATGGCACCTGTTCCATGAACTTATATCCTCATATGCTCTGAACGTAATGTTAACAGCAGCAAGAGGAGTTCTGGCGTTCCCGAGGTATTTAAGGGGAACTGATCATATGACACCACGTCATCTCGATCAGGGTTTAGAAATATACCATATAATTTATACTCGAGTATCATAAACCATTTACCTGTACGTGGTAATGGTTAAAGTTGCCCTTCGCGGCTATAGTTGCCTCCTGCGCGAGGACTTAAAAATAAGAACCACTATACAGAGGCGCCATATTGCCAATTAACCTAATAACTAGGTCTGTCCCCATTCTAGAAACTGCGGTCGTACTCGTTCGTTCGACATAAGTACCTGGTAAAACTTATGTCGATTGAGACAATACTAGCCACCCGGAAATCATCCAAATCTTACGTATTGTCCCAATCTAAGTATAGGGTGTTTTAACCAGATTGTAAGCAAAATAAGCAATACTAAATTATCTGGGTTTCTATGATTAATTTATGCATAGAAAATAGAATATTGAATAGAATGCTATAAATAAATAATTTATAAAATATAGGCTTAAATGATCAACAGGTATATGGTAACTTGCCTTGCTCGATGTCCTGAGATTGATTGATATTATCTAAAGTGTCAGAGGAATCCTTAAGACCTAGGGTTAGACATATAAAATTCAAATTCAAAAGGAATTCAAATAAAATCCAAAAATATGAAAAATAGAGAAAATAAAATAAAATGCAAAAATAGCAAAAAGGGGCTTAAAAGATAGAGAATGATTTTAGAAGAATATTGGTCCAAGTTTCACTGGGATTGGATCTATATTTTAAAAGATATGGGCTTCTAAAGTTTGAAAATCAAATAAATGTGAAATGGCACTGTGTGCGGGTCCCACCTGTCAGTCTCTCTTTCTCTTCTCTTCTTCTACCTTCGGCCGTTCCCCAAATCGGGTCGGCGGTGCTAGGGTTTAGGATTGCGGCGGCGTTAGAGGGAGAAAGTGGTTGCGGCCGAGGAGGGGAGGGAGCTAGGGATCTCCGGCGACGGCGAGCGGCGGTGGAGGAGTTAATTTGATGCGTGGACGGTCTAGCGGCTAGGGCGGCGAAGGCATGGTTAGGCCGAGATGGCGATCAAGGTGATAAGAGTTAGACATGGCTAGGTGTTGACAGAAAACACGAGGCCTGGGAGATCTGCTTAACTCCAGTGCAGGTCCAAAGCTCGCCTTCGGATGTATGAGCATGCCAGTTGATTTGATCTTGCAATTAACAAGAAATAGAACAAAGAAACCACAATTAATCCTATAAATGATAGCCGATCGGCTAGGTGCCGATGACATATCATTTATTTCAAGCCGATGTCGTGTGTACATCGATCGGCAAATATCAATAAGCAAACCAGAACTAAATCTACTCGATCGGCTGTAGATACTAATGATATATAATCCTTATATCGATATATACTTAAATAAAATGATTGGGATAGATCGGTCGCCTTGCCGAGACAGTATAAATCACTTAGATCGAAATATATATTAATAGTAGGATTATATACATTCATAACATAGCCGATCAGGTAGATCTAGCATGTATCGGCTAATACTCCGATACTACTCTATACTAAGATTTTAAAGCAAGTAGAATATACTAAACATAAGCTTAATATACTTAGATGCGACAAGATCTTAACATAAAGGGTAGATTTAACATGTCAATCAAACATATAGAATAAAAGTAGTTAAATCAGATAAGATCGGCTGAAACTCCGATACTACCCTAATCAGCAACCAGAAAGCAGGCTAGAGATTGCAATTCTAAGCGCGACTTAATAGATCAAACTCAACTGATGCAGCATTAAGTATGAAAAGAAAAACAATATCTAGACAATCAAGCCGCTGGAAGTTTCATAGAGTGGTAGATATATCACATAATCTAAGTTAACATCATTGTCTAACCTAATCGGCTGCCTTCCATTAACAGATGTTAGCCGATTATAGGTTAGATGAAGATATTATCAAAGATTATGTGAGATATATGATAACTCGACGAATTATATAGACAAGATTAGAGTGTCATAAAGATGGAAGCACTAATCTTGAGAACATAAGTCGTCATGACAAATTTTACCTCTTGTTGAAGATCGAAACCGATGCAGCTCAACCCGAGAACACGAACTCGTCGAAATAAAAGTAAAGCATAAAGGGTGGCGATGCGCCGAGATTGTATTGGATGTGTTCCTTTTTTTACATAGGGCTCGGGTCTATTTATACCCGAGAATTACAAGATACGCCCATAACGGACACTACTATTATCTCTAATAAACTCTAAGATACCATAAGTCTTTACGGCAGACTTTTGCCCAAACATATTTCTAAAGAAATTATATAGAATATCCTAATTAATAGATACAATTGCCTTCCCAGGACTCTATCCATGCGTGGCAAATCATCTTGAAGCACATCAACTTGAACCCGATGGCGTACACCGAGTCATATTATCGGAATCGGCAATATCGGCTAATCAGCTGTATCGGCTAGCCTCGTCCGACTCGAACTCTGTCGACCTGACCTTAGCCGATTTGGACTACAGCCGATTCTTACTTTGTTTCCGCAACGATCTTCATCTTGGATTCCACTTCGATCTGATCTTCATCTCCGATGCCAATAATGATAGAATTTACGAAATTTGGTCGTTAACACTAGGGGAGGGGTTCTAGAGCATCTACGAGGTGTCTAGAGGGATTCCGGCAGCTTGCCAACCTTTGGCAAGGCGCGGAGCATAGTTGCCGACGAGCGCCTCCATAGGCAGCGGCCGTGCACATGTCGGCAGCTCAGAGGGTGGCAAGATAGTGCAAACCGATTGCAAAAATGGACTCTAGGTAGTATGTAGATGGTTGAAACGAAAAAACTCACCGAGATCAGTTGAAACAACGGATTGTGGCCGGAAAAACTTCGCGGCGGGGAAGAACAGAGCAACGCGGGGGCGGCGGTTTCTGCTTGGTGCGGCGAGGTAAAACTCGACGCAGGGCTTTGGTTAGGGCTTATTATGCTAGAACATGGTAGGATATAGGTGTTCTAAGGGTTATTTAGGGCGGAAGATGGATGGAGAGGGGTGGAGTCGATCGCGCACAATGTGATCGACCGACGGGCGAGGGTGGTTGATGAGATGGATTGGTGAAGCAGAGCTTCGGGGTTGTGGGGCTATGGTTGTTGATGATCGATGATGGACAGGGAAGGGATTGGGGTCCTATTTATAGGGCTAGGAGGAGCGGATGAGCTCGGGCACCGTCATCGCCATGGATGAGCTCGGGATTTGGATGAGGTAAAGGTGGCAGAGGTTGAGAGAGGGCGGGTAAGATCGATTTGAGTGGCAGGAGGCCACGTTCGAATACTTACCGGCGAAGGATTTTGACTTGACCACGGTTGGAATCGGCTGGCGACGTGTTGGCGCCAATCCGGGCATGACGCGCGGCGGCGGCGAGGGTGAAAATGGCCGGCTCGGGGGTGAATGGTTTGAATTGTGAGAGGGGATACCACCGTCTATCTCCAATCCAACCGTGCGGCAAGAATTGGCGCGATTCACCCCGGGTAGAAGCGAAATCGCACTCGGCGGCGGCTTGGACGGGAGCGCACGGCATCGAGCGGCGATTTCGTGCGGCGGTCGTCGTCCTGGCTTTGTCGCCGTCAAGATTGGCGCGGCGGCGGTGGGCTGAGAGCATCGGACGGGTGACGGCGCGCCAAGGCAGTCGGCCACGCGCGGGCAGCCTCAAAGCCGACGCGCGGCGACACGACGCACGACAAAGTCGGCTGCTAGAGAGCGTGCGCAAAGGGGAGGAGAAGGCCAACTAAACCACGGTTTTTGAGTGGGATGTGGTCCCCTAGGAGCAAATCTAAACTTTGTGCAAGATTGGAAGGGATCGGGCTGCTCTAGTTGGGCTAGGCATTCTACCGAACACCTTTTGTGCAATGAACAGTGAATTTCATAATTTTTGAATATTTTGCTAGAAAAGATTTGAATTCAAACTAGGAGTTTGGGAGGGTTTCACTAGGGTTTAGAGTATAGCAAAACTCCACTAATAATAGAGTAAGCTAAAGAAATAATCTATGGTTTGAATTTGAGAGAATTTGCTCAAATTCACTAGGGTTTAGAATAAAGGGAATAATTAGGGTAAATTAGTAGGACTCTAATACTTGAACAAGTTTTAAATCAAATAGATTTTTAAACCAAACAAATTTAATCAAAAGCTAGCATGATGCAGTCAAATTTTTAGTTTTAAAATTTGAGGATGTTACAGCTATCCATTTGATTTAGCGAGTCAAAGTCGTTGCTCGCTTCAACAGCCTCTCTATCTACCCTCTCCATTACAATTCTATGACAAATGGGACCCATATGTTATATCTATTAACCTTCTTCCTCCATTTCCTCCCTATTTTCCCCGCTCATACTACTGCCTCCTCCCCCACACCCTCTCCTTTGATGCGGCGACGGCGGGCGTGCGAGGCGACGGGCTGCAGCGAGCGGCGGGGCGATGGACTACAACAAGCGGCGAGGCGGGCGGAGGTGGGGCGACGGGTGGAGGTGAGGCGGCAGGGCGATGGGCGGCATCTCAATGGGCGGCGTGACGACGGCTACGACGAGCGGAGGCCGGCAGGCTGCAGCGAGCGGCGGGGTAGGCGGTGGCCGACTGTTGACAGGAAACACGAGGCCTGGGAGATCTGCTTAACTCCAGTGCAGGTTCAAAACTCGCCTTCGGATGTATGAGCGTGCCAGTTGATTTGATCCTGCAATCAACAAGAAACAAAGACAAAGAAACCGTGATCAAATCCATAAATGATAGCCGATCAGCTAAATACCGATGACACATCATTTATCTTTGAGCCGATGTCATATGTAAATCGATCGGCAAGTGTTAAGTAAACAAATCAAAACTAAATCTATTCGATCGGCTGTAGATATCAATAATATATAATCCTTATATCGATATATACTTGAGTCAAGTGATTGGGATAGATCGGTCACCTTGCCGAGACAGTATAAATCACTTAGATCGAAATACATATTAATAATGAGATTATATATATATTCATAGCATAGCCGATCAAGTAGATCTAGCATGTATCGGCTAATACTCCGATACCGCTTCGTGTTAAGATATTAAAGCAAATAGAATATACCAAACATAAGCCTAATATACTTAAATGCAATAAGATCTTAATATAAAGGGCAGATCTAACATGTCAATCGATCATATAGGATAAAAGCAGTTAGATCAGATAAGATCGGCTGTAACTCCGATACTACCCTAATCGGCAACTAGTAGGCAGGCTAGAGATTGAAATTCTAAGCACGACTTAATAGATCAAACTCAACTGATACAGCATTAAGTATGAAAAGAAGAACAATATCTAGACAATCAAGCCGCTGGATGTTTCATAAAGTGGTGGATATCTCATATAATCTAAGCCAACGTCGTTATTTAACCTAATCGGCTGCCTTCTAGTAACAGATGTTAGCCGATTGTAGGTTAGATGACGATATTGTCAAGAATTATGCAAGATATATGATAACTTGACAGATTACATAAACAAGATTAGAGTATCATAAGGATGGAAGCACTAATCTTGAGAACACAAACCGCCATAACAAGTTTTACCTCTTGTTGAAGATCGAAACCGATGCAGCTCAACCCGAAAGCAAGAACTCGTCGAAATAAAGCAAAAAGGGTGGCGATGCGCCGAAATTGTATTGAACATGTGTGTCCTTTTTTTTACATAGGGCTCGGGGTCTATTTATACCCGAGAATTATAAGATATGTCCATATTGGACACGACTCTTATCCCTAACAAACTCTAAGATACCATAAGTCTTTGCGGCAGACTTTTGCCCACATTTATCTCTAAGGAATTTACATAAATATCCTAATTAATAGATACAACTGCCTTTCCAGGACTCTATCCATGCATGGCAATCATCTTGAAGCACATCAATTCAAACCCGATGTCGTACACAAGTCATATTATCGGAATCGGCTGTATCACTTAACTCAACCCGACTCAAACCTAGCCGATCCCAATCGTAGCCGATCCGGACTCCAGCCGATTCTTACTCTGTTTCCGCAACAACCCTTATCTTCGATTCCACTTCGACCCCATCTTCATCTCCGATGCTGATATTACCAAATTTGGTCGTTAACACCAACGGCTACAGCGGGCTACGGCGAGCGGCGGGGCGGGCGCCGTCTTCACCTCCTGTAGCAATGCTCCTCCCCATGTCTCATCGCCTAGTTGCCATGCTCGAGCTCGCCGCCTCTCGTAGCAGTGTGCCGGCGTCGAGATTGGGTGGGAAAGAGACAGATGCAAGAGAGAGAGGGGGTGGAGGAGATTGGTAGTGTGGGGCCCACCATTGGCCAGCCAAATAGACTGGCCAAATTTAGCTAGCAAGGAGGAGGATTTGGCCAGCTAAATAGCTTGACCAGTGAGTTGGAGAGGCTGTTGGAATATGGTTTTTTTAGAATAGGTAAAATTTAACTTGAAGAGTCAATTGGAGAGGCAGATGGATATGCTCTTAATATACTACTACTAAATAGGAGCGAGATGTAGCGGCCATATTGTTTTGCTGCCATTGACCGTCAAGTTGAATGGGTTTACTTTTCCCTGCGACGGTTAATTCTCTTCTAGTAACAAAGAACAAGTTGATCGGGTTTTCTTTTCGTTGGGATGGTCAGTGGCAGCAAAACAATTTGGCATATCTTGGGTTGGTGTACCTGGCCTGATCCATTTGGTCTTTGGCTTCAATAAACTAATAGGAGCATTTGGCCTAGTGCTTGCATACGACGCGTACATGCCAACATAAATCTTCTGAAATATTTCAATTAACTAGTCCTAGGTGCATGATGGTGGTCCCTGGTCGGTGGTCAAGCTTTAGCTTCATATTGTTGTTTTGATATTGAAAAGGAAAGGGACTGTCTACTCCTCATTTGACAGAAAACTCCTCCTAGTATCTTGCAAATTTCAGACCATTGGATTGATTTAAGATTTGTGCGAAGTCCACAAAACCCTAACCAGTTTTTCTTTTTTCTCTCTGCCGCCGCACAACGGCACAAGTCACTCGAGCCTCGAGAGCTCCCCTCCTCTCAGCACCGTACACCTCCTGCACCGCCGCCGTCGTCCCACCTGGCCTCGCCGGCTGGTCAAAAGGTGTTAACGGCGCTGACAAGCCCCCCAGGCTAACCCCCTCCCTCTCCCTTTCCCCCTCCCTCTCCTCTCCAGTGGCGGCGAGCTGTCCCGTGCCGCCGTCTTCCCCGTTGCCGGTGGTGGGGCGCCACCACCGGCCGCCTCCACCTAACACTCTTTCCGCTTGCCCCCGCCACTTACACCGGCCCACCGCCCGCTCCCGTCCCCGCAGTTTCAGCGGCGGCGAGCTGTCCCGTGCCGCCGTCTTCCCCGTTGCCGGCAGCGGGGCGCCACCACCGGCCGCCTCCACCTAACACTCTTTCCGCTTGCCCCCGCCACTTACACCGGCCCCCCGCCCGCTCCCGACCCCGCGGTTTCAGCGGCGGCGAGCTGTGCCGCCGTCCTCCCCGTTGCCGGCGGCGGGGCGCCACCACCGGCCGCCTCCTCCTACCACTCTTTCCGCTTGCCCCCACCACTTACACCGGCCCACCGCCCGCTCCCGACCCCACGGTTTCGGCGGCGGCGCCGCCGCCCACCGCCGGTCTGCCGCCTCCCACGGCCATCCCTCTAAAGCCTGTGAACTCCCCCCTCTTCCTCCCACCCCCACCCCGGGACCCTAATTCGTCGACCCTCTGCCGGATTTTGGGTTGTCGCCGGCGCCGTAAAAGAAGAGGTCGCCGGAGTTGGAGAAGATGCAACTGGAGCACGAATCGCGAAGCATATCCAGTGGTCCAAAATATGCAAGATTTGGGGTCGTATTTTCTATCGACAGAAGTATAGCCGATTCCGTTTTTACAAGAGTGGAGCACTTATTATGGTCAGCTTGAGTAGCGAGACATAAGCGAGAGAGAAACAGACATGGATTTTCTACACCTAGGTATAATCACACCTATTATTTGCATGTCGTCTAAACATTTATAGGAAAAAAAAAATATCTGGTTAGATTGAGTGTCGTGTAATAATCGTACCCACTTGCTGCTTGATTTGCCCCAGAACCTTCATATCCTTGATCCTTCCCATTAAAGTGCAGTGAAGTACACTGATAGTGGGCGTAAGGGCCTATAGCCTAATGGTTATAAGAGTCTCAATAGTAATTTAGGCCCTAGATTCGACTTCTCATGGAAACGAATTTTTCAGAAATTAACGACTTTGTGCTTTCAGTAGTAGGCGACGTACCCATCGATAGCGAACCACTCCAGGATGGATGTGTAATTCTCAAAAAGTAGACTGATAGTGGAACGGAAGGAATTTGTGGGTGCGACGCCGAAGGCCGGAGTCCCTCCCTCCCTCCTATGGCCGGCCTGACCATGCTGGCGTTCCATGCATGATGACATGGCCCTCCCCAACATCTCCCGCCTTCTCATTGAGGATGACATCCAAAATCCACACCCTGTAACCATTCGACGATGAACCGCCTAGTGAAGTCAGGCATTGTCAAACACCACCAGAGACATGGGCAATTCTCTAAAAATCTATCGATTGTGAAACTTAAAATCTTGAAATAAACTTAAAAAGTGTACAAGTTGGATGAATTTCACGAGACAAGAGCTTTAGAGATCGATTATATATTGTGTAAATTAAAGCAAGAGTTGAGGAGCTGCGTCTTGATGCTGTCGTCTTCCTGGAACCTGCCTGCCTGCCTTTCATGATCCATCCATCCATCCATGTCTCATGTGATTGGTGTCTCCCTCGTCCCCTCCACGCAACACACAGACACCCATCATCGCCTCCACTCTCTTCCCCTCCATCCAAAGTACCTGGAGAGAGTGGAGGCATCGGGAGGCCATGGCTGCCGCGCCGAAGCCGGAGGAACTCGTCGTCGCCATCGAGCAGCCATTCTCCCCGTCGCTCTTCCTGGACCTGCCCCCGACGCCGCACCACGATGACGACCCCAACAATGTCAATGACGACCTCCTCCTCCCCTTCATCTCACGCATCCTCATGGAGGACGACATCGACGACAAGTTCTTCTACCAGTTCCCCGACCACCCCGCCCTCCTCCAAGCCCAGCAGTCTTACGCCCAAATCCTCCATGCCCCTGCCACATCTTCTTCCTCCGACGACACCACCATCAACAACAATACGACCAACTCCACCTCCGTCCCCGACACGCTCGCCATGCCCGACCACGACGCCGACACCCAGAGCGCGCCGGACGACATGGAGATGCTCTACATGGCGTTCCTCAAGGGCAGGGAGGAGGCCACCAAGTTCCTGCCCACAAACAACACCCTCTTCTCTGGCTTCAAGGCAGAGCCGGTGCTGGATATTCAACCCACCTTCACGTTCGGACCAAGCGGCGGCGGCAGGGGCCGGAAGAACAGGCACGCCGAGGAGGACGACCTGGAGACGGAGACCAGCAGGAGCAGCAAGCTGATGGCGCCAGAACATGACGACGCCGCCGCCGCCGACGAGATATTCGACGAAATAATTCTCAATGGGTACCAGATGATCATTAAGGGGATAGATGAGCTGCGCGTCGCCATGGGCAGCCAGAGCCAGGCCGACAAGAACGGCCGAAGAGCGTCACGCGCGAAGACGGCGGTGGTCGACCTACACACCCTGCTCATCCACTGCGCGCAGGCTGTGGCGACGGGAGACTGGCGGAGCGCCACCGAGCTGCTGAAGCAGATCAAGCAGAACTCGTCGGCGAGAGGGGACGCGACGCAGAGGATGGCGTGCTGCTTCGCTGAGGGGCTAGAGGCGCGTCTCGCCGGAACGGGGAGCCAGATGTACCAGTCGCTCGTCGCGAAGCGCACGTCGACGGTGGACTTCCTCAAGGCGTACAAGCTGTTCACGGCGGCCTGCTGCATCAAGAAAGTGAGCGTCATCTTCTCGAACAAGACCATCTACAACGCCGTCGCCGGGAGGCGCAAGCTGCACATCGTCGACTACGGCCTCAGCTACGGATTCCAGTGGCCAGCTTTGTTCTTTTTGCTGGGAGCCAGGGAAGGCGGACCGCCGGAGGTGAGGATGACCGGCATCGACGTCCCGCAGCCTGGGTTCCGGCCAGCCGACCAGATCGAGGAGACAGGCCGCCGGCTGAGCATCTGCGCGCGCCAGTTCGGCGTGCCATTCAAGTTCCGCGCCATTGCCGCAAAGTGGGAGACGGTCCGCCGCGAGGACCTCCATCTCGACCCAGAAGAAGAAGAAGAGGAGGTGCTCGTCGTGAACTGCCTCCATGGATTGAACACCCTGCAAGACGAGAGCGTGGTCGTGGACAGCCCGAGCCCCAGAGACGTGGTGCTCGACAACATCCGCGACATGAGGCCTCACGTGTTCGTCCAGTGCGTCGTCAACGGCGCGTACGGTGCGCCCTTCTTCGTGACGCGCTTCAGGGAGGCTCTCTTCTTCTACTCGGCGCACTTCGACATGCTGGACGCCACCATCCCGCGCGACAACGACGATCGGCTGCTCATCGAGCGGGACATGTTGGGGCGATGCGCCCTCAACGTCATCGCCTGCGAGGGCGCAGACAGAGTTGATCGGCCGGAGACGTACAAGCAGTGGCAGGTGCGCAACCATCGCGCCGGGCTGAGGCAGCTGCCATTGGAGGCTGAGGTGGTTGAGCTTGTGAGGGGCAAGGTGAAAAGCCTCTATCACAAAGACTTCGTCATCGACGTGGATCACAATTGGCTGCTGCAGGGATGGAAGGGACGGATACTGTACGCCATGTCCACATGGGTTGCTCATCATCCATGATCACAAATCCCCCCCCCCCCCCCCTCTTTTAGCTCACTTCAATTACCTTCTTCTGCTTGATGAATTGTTTACACATTGAGATCTAGTCTAGTTATAGTACATGATAGACTGTTTTATTTGCACTGTAAATTAGATGCACGGTTAGAGCTACATTAGATTTTCTTTTTTTGGTATATGTTTGTGTGGATGCACTCAAAAAGTTGTGAAATCTGTTCTTCCAAAAAGTTCAGTTTCAATTCTGATTGTTGGGATTTCAAATCAGATAACAGTTAGCAGTGCATATTAACAAAAATAAATAGTGCGTGGGGTATTCAAAGTATATGTCTGCTGTCCGCAAAATAAAACATGTCATACATTCCCCCCTGTTTCCCACAGGATTCACTTCCGCAGGCAGTTCTTGCTGGATATCCTTGTATTTCAGTCAGACAAGTACATCAAAAGGGAGGAGGGGGGGTTGTTCACCAGATTCAACGAGTGTTATTTTTCTGCCATTTTTGTGGAGAGTTGATGACAGCTGGGACTTGATCTGTGACATACTCCCTCCATACTTATAAAGGAAGTCGTTTAGGACAATGTTTAAGTCAAACCTTAGGAATATAAATCATAAAAGTTGTTGAGTTTGAAAATATAAAAAACTATATGAATAGATTTATCTTGAAAAATACCTTCATAAATATACATATATCACTTTTCAATCAATATTTTTATAGAAAAAGAAGTCAAAGTTGTGTTTTGGAGACCGTGTCGCTGTCCTAAACGACTTCCTTTACGAGTACGGAGGGAGTAGGAGTATTATGTGAAATTGACATTGATGATTCCAAATAAAAAAAATGGCTCCTTACCTTGCAACAATAAATTATATGGAAGGTGAACTTCGACGAAGTTCAGGATGTTATATAAATCTTGATCATACCTGAGAAAGGTCCACTAGTTAGAAATCTTCAAATCTGTTGTATGATAGATAGTCAACTGTTGGTCCATGGCTTCATCTGTTAGGAGTGCTTAGTATTTTAAGATGAACATTGAGTTTTCAACGCACACCGGCACACGGCACACTGAACATTAGGCTTCAAAGTTTACCAGCTTTCCTTACAAATTCTTGTAGTACTACATATTTCTCGGTAGTGTTCCTTTGTTTACTGGAATAGCAGGTCTGAAATACTGCTAGTTTGGTTCATCATTCCATGTGCTGATATGGTTTGATAATTACAGACTGATGGAGTTTGATCTGTCCTTTTTCGTTAGGTGACTAGGAGTATGTCTTTTGCTATGTCCTTGAAGCATCTGCTTGTATATTTTAGCCATGACTTCTGGAGGTTTAGGTAGTAGGACCGTAGGAGTAATTCAGTAATAACTAGATAGTAGCAGTTAATATACTAGTCCTAAATAGGAGCAGGATATAATTTGTTGAGTTGCTTATGGAGAAGAAGTTGTTTTCAATAAGAGGGAACAAGTTGATTAAGTTTCCCGATTGCTTGGGACGGTCAATAGCAGCAAACGATTTGGCATACTAGTACCAGTAGTATAATATATAGAAGTATATTGGGTTGGTGCAACTTCGTCCATTTTGTCATTGGCTTCAATAAAACTAGTTGTAGTACAGTGGTTGCATAAATAAGTATTTCAGTAAATTAGTCCTAGGTGCACCATGATAGTGGTGAATTTAAAATAAAGCTTCAGATTCATACTGGTATTGTAGTTGCTTTTAATTTGGTCTTGAAAAGAAAACCAAACCAAACCTGCGACACAGGCAGGCAGCTAGAGGGTAGCTGCTCTGCTCGATCCATTCCATTCCATGCCGCCGCCCTCCTTCCCATCATCCTTAATCCTTCAATTTAATTGCACTTGATTAATAGCTAGTGATAGTGGAAGGAACTGGTAGGCAATGGCTACCACGCCGGAGGCGGCGGAGTCCCTCCGATTCCGATGGCCGGCAGCGGAGGAGGAGTTCGACAACGACATGGTCCTCCCCTACATCTCCCGCCTCCTCATGGAGGACGACGTCCACGACCACTTCTTCTACCAGTACCCCGACCACCCCGCCCTCCTCCGCGCCCAGCAGCCATTCGCCCAGATCCTCGCCTCCTCCCCCTCCTCCGCCGCCGGCGCCTCGTCGTCGTCCTCCTCCTCCGATGCCCCGCCCAGCCGCCCCTTCTTCGATGACGAGGCGGCCACCGCCAAGACTTTCCCCACTGCTGCGGTCCACAGCGTTGACCACCAGTACTCCGGCGGCCTCGACATGGTCAACATGGCGTTCCTCAAGGGCATGGAGGAAGCCAACAAGTTCCTGCCCACCAACACCCTCCTCCTCTCGACCGACTCTTCTACTACCTTGCAGTTGCAGGTTCAGGGTGAGGTAGTCGTCGACGGACATGGAATGCTCGGGGGGGTCGGGGGAGCAGCTGCAGCTCATGCTCATGGTGCAATCAACAGCAAGAAAGTCAACTGCAGGGACGACGACTTGGAAGCTGGCACTGGCAGGGCCACCAAACTGATGGCGCCCGAGCCGGAGCTGGAGGAGGAAGGTGCACGCCAGATGTTCGACGAAATGATGCTCCAGGAGCACGAGATTTGCATGAAGGGGGTGAAGCAGCTGAGCCTCAAGTCCAAGAGCAGCAGCAGCAAGAAGGCGCGGGGGAGACGCACTGTGATCCACACCGAGCCGGTGGACCTGCACAACCTGCTGCTCCACTGCGCGCAGGCGGTGGCCACGGACGACCGCCGGAGCGCGCACGAGCTGCTGAGGCAGATCAAGCAGCACTCGTCGGCGTGGGGAGACGCCGGACAGAGGCTGGCGCACTGCTTCGCGCAAGGGCTGGAGGCCCGGCTCGCCGGCACGGGGAGCCAGGTGTACCAGTCGCTCATGTCGCAGCGCACCTCCGTGGTCGACTTCCTCAAGGCGTACCGGCTGTACATGGAAGCCTGCTGCTGCAAGAAGGTGGCCTTCGTCTTCTCCAACAAGACCATCTACGACGCCGTCGCCGGGAGGCGCAAGCTGCATATCGTCGACTACGGCCTCAGCTACGGGTTCCAGTGGCCTGGGTTGCTGCGCGAGCTCGCGGCACGGAGAGGCGGCCCACCGGAGGTGAGGATCACCGGCATTGACCTACCTCAGCCGGGATTCCGCCCTGACCAACACATCGAGGAGACCGGGCGGCGGCTGAGCAGGTACGCCGACGAGCTCGGCGTGCCGTTCAAGTTCCACGGCATCGCGGCGACGAAGAAGGAGAGCGTGAGGCGGGAGGAGCTGGGCGAGGCGGAGGAAGACGAGGTGGTGGTGGTGATCAGCCTGTGCCATTTCAGGAACGTGATGGACGAGAGCCTGCAGGAGGACAGCAGCAGGAGCCCCAGGGACGAGGTGCTGGGGAACATCCGCAGGATGCGCCCCGACGTGTTCATCCATGGCATCATGAACGGAGCCTACGGCGCGACCTACTTCCTGACACGCTTCCGGGAGGCTCTCTACTACTACGCGGCGCAGTTCGACCTGCTGGACGCGACGGTGGGGCGGGAGAGCCACGAGCGGATGCTGGTGGAGCGGGACATCTTCGGGCGGGCGGCTCTGAACGTGATCGCCTGCGAGGGCGCGGAGCGGGTGGAGCGGCCGGAGATGTACAAGCAGTGGCAGGCGAGGAACCAGCGCGCGGGGCTGAGGCAGCTGCCGCTGAATCCGCAGGTTGTGAGGCTGGTGCTGGACAAGGTGAGGGACAAGTACCACAAGGACTTCGTGGTGGACGAGGATCAACGCTGGTTGCTGCACAGGTGGAAGGGCCGCGTGCTCTACGCCTTGTCCACTTGGGTTGCCCAACACTAGCTCTTAGCCTCTTACCAATTATTTATACCAATTTTCAGATATGCACATCATAAGTACAACCATGTCTATGATCGATGTGGACCATGGTTGAGTAAACCCTATTGTATGTTTCTTGTATCACATTTTTGCTCCTCCTTGGTCATGGTGACCACTGACCACTACCTGATTTACTACTCCAGTTAATCCTATAAATAAATAAAATGGCCATAGAGGAGGAGGACCTCAACATGGAGACAGCCTTCCCTGATGAGGTACTCACGGTCAATGACCTTTTCAATTTCAGGATCTTAATGGACGAGAGTGTACGTTGTCACAGACAGCAGGAGTGCCCTGGGAAATCGTCCTCGACACAATACTAACATAGGCCATGTTTAGATCACACCAAACTTCCCCCAAAGTCCCAACTTTCCATCACATCCAAAACTTTCCTACTCACATAAACTTCTAACTTTTTTTCCAAACTACCAACTTTCCCCAAACTTCTCTCCAATTTCAGAAACTAAACACAGCCATATGGAAGATATGCAGCTGGACGTGTTTGTCCAAGGCATTGTAAATGGCTCCCAAGGCATCACCTTTCTTGTCACGCACCCGAGAGCCAACTGCGGTTGGTGCTGGAGCAGGACATCTTTGGATGGGATGCCCATGAACGCAATTGCCTGTGAAGGAGGGAAGGACCGGGTGGGCATACAAGCAGTGGCAAGTCAGGAACCAACAGGCAGGCTTTAGGCGAATTAATTTTGAAAAATATATTGTCTATTCTTTTTTCTCAGAAATACTCAGGATACAATTTTTTTGGCACAAATATAAAGTCGATATCGCTGAACCGTTGTGCGAAAATGATAAAAATGTGACAACACGGATGGTCTTGAACAGCGACGGCGCAAGACTGCTCGGGCTCACATGGCGCGGGTGTGAGACCGAGCGGTCTCGCACGGCAAAACAGCAACAACGTTTTGGAAATAGATTAATTATCCGATTAGCGATTAATTAACAATAATAAGTGATTAATAATTAATTAATCGCTAATCAACTAATTAATCAATTAGAATGTCGGTCTCGCTGTTTGGCCATCCATCCGCGTGATACAGAGCAGTCTTGCTCCGTCGCCACATGACACCATGCGAGACTGTCCACGTCATCATGCCCTCGTCATTTTTGCGCGACGATTCAGTGATATCGACGGTATATTTGTGCCAAAAAATTATTGCATCTCAGATATTTTTGGGGAAAAATTAAATGGAACAGTATATTTTCAAATTTAATTTGGCTTGAGGCAGCTGCCCTAGAACAGGGAGGAAATTATGATGGTTAAGAAACACTACCACAAGGATTTTGTCATTGAGGAGGATCAATAGTGGCTTCTTCAGGGCTGGAAGAGCCGCATCCTCTTTGCCCACTCAACATGGGTTGCACATGACTAGTCCAGTTCTCGCTGTCAGCATTCCCTCTACAATGGCGGATATATCCCCTTCAAAAAAAATACATATAATAACTTTGTATTCCCATGCAAAAAAAAAACATATATATTTAACTGTGTGTTGATACGGGGTAACAAGTATTTTTTTTTCATGTTCTAAAATTAATGTTTCCAAGGATAGTCATGTTGAACAGGTAAAGAAAAATAAAAACGAAGGACGTATATTATTACCTTGTCTGCATTCTCAAAGCAACCTTGGAGTAATCTCCATTTCCATGTCCTATTTGTACTAGGTTATTGGAATCATCACACATTAGGTTGGAGTTATGGACAGGGTATTTGCTCCTGCCTCATGATATGACGAGCAAGAGCAAAGGCTACCACCATTGAATGATTATCAGCATGGCCAACCCAGAGGATTTCTTTTGGGAGGCCCTCCTCAAGGAGAACGAAGCACCATCCCCATCACCTGTCTTCTTTGAACTCCCCCCAACACCCCTCGCCAACAGTGATGGCAGTACAGATCCCTCGTCATTGTTGGACAACCAACTTCTCTCCTACGTCACTAGTATGCTCATGGAGGATGAGATGGGTTCTTCTGCTGCTGTCACCAACTTGCAGTGTGTCAACAGGGGCAGCACAGAGGAGGCCAACAATATGTTGCCGGGCAGTGAAGTGGTTAGGGCGTTCTTGAAGGGCATGGAAGAGGCCAGCAAGTTGCTGCCTAGAAACAACAGCTTCAGAATGCTGGAGACGGTGGATCAAGTATCAAGTCATGGTCATTGTAGGGGAGGAAAGAAGAAAAACCATGACAGGGATGAGCAGCAGCTGGAGGAGGAACTGGGGAGGAGCAGTAAATTAGCTGCCATGACGAATGCAGGGACGGAGGAGGCTGGTGCTCGCGAGTTGCTGGACGAACTGATGCTGCACTCGCACGAGACATGCATCAAAGACATGGAGAAGCTGCGCATCGACATGGACAATGAGGCAGATAAGACCATCAAAAAGAAGGGCAAGAAAGGCAGTAGTAGCAAGGTGGTGGACTTACGGATGCTGCTGATCCAGTGTGCACAGGCCATGGCGACAGACAACCAGCAATCTGCAGGCGAGCTGCTGAAGAAGATCAAGCAGCACGCTTTGGCAACAGGCGACGCCATGCAGCGAGTGGCTCACTACTTCGCCAAGGGGCTTGAGGCACGGCTAGCTGGCAGCGGGAAGCATCTGTATCAGAATCATGTGCGCATGTCGTTGGTGGAGTACCTCAAGGTGTACAAGCTCTACATGGCAGCCTGCTGCTTCAAGAAGGTGGCGCTCATGTTTGCTGCCATGACAATCATGCAAGCTGTGCAAGGGAAGAAGAGGCTGCACATAGTTGATTATGGCATACGCTGTGGGCTGCACTGGCCAGACCTGTTCCGCCGGCTGGGGAGCAGGGAAGACGGGCCGCCAGAGGTGAGGATCACCATCGTTGACAT
Source organism: Oryza sativa Japonica Group (assembly GCF_034140825.1). Classification (NCBI taxonomy): domain Eukaryota; kingdom Viridiplantae; phylum Streptophyta; class Magnoliopsida; order Poales; family Poaceae; genus Oryza; species Oryza sativa. Next base: position 30,950,221 of record NC_089045.1, read on the forward strand.
CCCCCAGCCTGGGTTTCGTCCATTTCAGCGTATTGAGGCGGCAGGGCATTGCCTGAGCAGCTGTGCCAATGAGTTCCGCGTGCCATTCAGATTCCAAGCTGTTGTAGCAGCAAAGTGGGAGACGGTTGGTGCCGAGGACCTGCACATCGAGCCTGATGAGGTGCTTGTGGTGAATGACCTCTGGAGTTTCAGTGCTCTGATGGACGAGAGTATCTTCTGCGATGGGCCAAACCCCAGGGATGTTGCCCTCCGTAACATCAGCAAGATGCAGCCAGACGTGTTCATCCAAGGCATCATCAATGGTGGCTATGGTGCCTCCTTCCTGTCACGCTTTCGTGGAGCGCTCTTGTATTACTCGGCTCTGTTTGACATGCTGGACGCCACCACCCCAAGGGAGAGTGGGCTGCGGCTGGCGCTGGAGCAGAACGTTCTGGGGCCTTATGCCCTCAACGCCATCGCCTGTGAGGGTGCAGACCTGGTGGAGCGCCCTGAGAAGTACAGACAGTGGCAGGCCAGGAACCACCGTGCAGGCATGCAGCAGCTGAAACTGAGACCAGATATCGTTGATACAATCAGGGAAGAGGTGAACAAGTACCACCATAAGGACTTTCTGCTGGGAGAGGACGGGCAGTGGCTGCTGCAGGGATGGATGGGGCGAGTCCTCTTTGCTCACTCCGCATGGGTGCCACAACAACAAGACAATTCCTCCGGATGACTGTTTGGTTTTTTTTTTCTTTTCTTCTTTTTCTGCATAAAAAATGCAAGTTAGTAGACTTATCTTTGGACATGAAAAGTGCATCGTGTGCACAGAATGTTACAGCGATTTGCATTTTAGCAGCCTGGCAAGTTTCTTTAATTATGAACGTGCTAGTATTGTCAACATGTAGAGCAAGGACACCTAGAGTAATACTTACCAGTACTAGAAGTACTTTGATTGCTCCAGTTGCAACATGACCTGTTTATTTTCCTTGTAACAGCCATCAGCCGTATAATATGCCAACAAGGAGGAGAAGGTGGGTAATGAATCCAAGCCAAGCATGGAAAACATCAAACCCTGTTCTCAGCAAAACTAAAACACCACCATGCTATCAATCACCAGGAAAATTGTTGGGTATGAATGGGTTGAAGGAATTGATGCCTCCATCCTTTTCCGTCCTCTTCGGCCTTACCAAGAGCATCACAAGAAAATGCAAATTAGAAAAATGAATAATACTGGAATAGTGCTGCTGCATATTATGGTTGTATTCTGCACTTGCCTGGATTTTGCCTCTACAGACTGCAGTCTACAGACATTATGTGTTGAGTCCTTTCAACTTGAAGAATTGACTGAGAACAGTAACATAGTTCAGGGTGAAGTTGTTAAGTTTCCTTGCACCTGCCCTTTTTACAATGATTTGACATCTGCACATATTTATCTGTCAAACAGCTTGGATTGAATTTGCAAATTGCCTTTGCATTATGAGAATATACAATACCCAGGTCACAGGCTACATCATTCACTATGTTACATGGTCCTCAGCTACATCATTCAATCAGATAAGACTGGTGTAGTTTTGGCTGCTTCCTTGTATCAATGCAATAGAGTCCTCTGTTCTCCATCAAATTATATTTAATGATCATTGCTTCTTTAGATAGGACAAGGGAAGAAGTGGCTCCAAAACCAAGATTTGCAGATTGTTAAGGATCAAAGAAACATTGAGGAATGGAAGGGCCAAGCCATCAGTACCACAAGGTACCAGTGCTCCTAGCCTATCAGATTAAAATTCTATACTATTATTGTGCTAATACAACAGGATTCCAGGGTATACAATTCCTCAGCGGTACTGATAAACCAGCACAATTGTTAGTAAAGACATGGTTTCCAAGTTCATAGTAGAAAGTCAATTACCAGTTATCACAACAATCCTCCTGGTAGAAATTCTGAACATCTGATCACCTTCTCAACATGGCATGAGTCGATACTATTGTAAACAAATTAATCAATTTGAATGTCGGTCTCGCTGTTTGGCCATCCGCGTGACACAAAGCGGTCTTGCTCCATCACCTCATGACACCGTGCGAGACCGTCCACGTCGTCATGCCCTCGTCATTTTTGCGCGACGGTTCAGTGATATCGACGGTATATTTGGGCCAAAAAAATATTGCATCTCGGATATTTTTGGGGAAAAAATAAATGAAACAATATATTTTCAAATTTAATTCGGGTTGAGGCAGCTGCCCTTGAACAGGGAGAAAGTTATGATGGTTAAGAACCACTACCACAAAGATTTTGTCATTGAGGAGGATCAATAGTGGCTTCTTCAGGGCTGGAAGGGCCGCATCCTCTTTGCCCACTCAACATGGGTAGCACATGACTAGTCCAGTTCTCCCTGTCAGCATTCCCTCTACAATGGCGGATATATCCCCTTCAAAAAAATATACATATAATAACTTTGTATTCCCATGCAAAAAAAACATATATATTTAACAGTGTGTTGATACGGAGTAACAAGTATTTTTTTTCATGTTCTAAAATTAATGTTTTCCAAGGATAGTCATGTTGAACAGGTAAAGAAAAATAAAAACAAAGGACGTATATTATTACCTTGTCTGCATTCTCAAAGCAATCTTGGAGTCATCTTCATTTCCATGTCCTGTTTGTACTAGGTTATTGGAATCATCACACACTAGGTTGGAGTTATAGACAGGGTATTTGCTGCTGTCTCATGATATGGCGAGCAAGAGCAAAGGCTACCACCATTGAATGATTATCAGCATGGCCAACCCAGAGGATTTCTTTTGGGAGGCCCTCCTCAAGGAGAACGAAGCACCATCCCCACCACCTGTCTTCTTTGACCTCCCCGCAACACCCCTCTCCAACAGTGATGGCACAGATCCCTCATCATTGGACAACCAACTTCTCTCCTACGTCTCTCGTATGCTCATGGAGGATGAGATGGGTTCTTCTGCTGCTATCACCAACTTGCAGTGTGTCAACAGGGGCAGCACAGAGGAGGCCAACAATATGTTGCCGGGCAGTGAAGTGGTTAGGGTGTTCTCGAAGGGCATGGGAGAGGCCAGCAAGTTGTTGCCCAGAAACAACAGCTTCAGAACGCTGGAGACGGTGGATCAAGTATCAAGTGATGGTCATTGTAGGGGACGAAAGAAGAAAAACCATGACAGGGACGAGCAGCAGCTGGAGGAGGAACTGGGGAGGACCAGTAAATTAGCTGCCTTGACGATTGCAGGGACACAGGAGGCTGGTGCTCGCGAGTTGCTGGACGAACTGATGCTGCACGCACACGAGACATGCATCAAAGACATGGAGAAGCTGCGTATCGACATGGACAATGAGGCAGAGAAGAAGATCAACAAGAAGGACAAGAAAGGCAGTAGTAGCAAGGTGGTGGACTTACGGTTGCTGCTGATCCAGTGTGCACAGGCCACGGCGACAGACAACCAGCAATCTGCAGGCGAGCTGCTGAAGAAGATCAAGCAGCACGCTTTGGCAACAGGCGACGCCATGCAGCGAGTGGCTCACTACTTCGCCAAGGGGCTTGAGGCACGGCTAGCTGGCAGAGGGAAGCATCTGTATCAGAATCAGATGCGCATGTCGTTGGTCGAGTACCTCAAGGTGTACAAGCTCTACATGGCAGCCTGCTGCTTCACGAAGGTGGCACTCATGTTTGCCGCCATGACAATCATGCAAGCTGTGCAAGGGAAGAAGAGGCTGCACATAGTTGATTACGGCCCGCGCTGTGGGCTGCACTGGCCAGACCTGCTCCGCCGGCTGGGAAGCAGGGAAGACGGGCCGCCGGAGGTGAGGATCACCATCGTTGACATCCTCCAGCCGGCGTTTCGTCCATTTCAGCGTATTGAGGAGGCTGGGCATTGCCTGAGCAGCTGTGCCAATGAGTTTCGTGTGCCATTCAGATTCCAAGCTGTTGCAGCAGCAAAGTGGGAGACAGTTGGTGCCGAGGACCTGCACATCGAGCCTGATGAGGTGCTTGTGGTGAATGACCTCTGGAGTTTCAGTGCTCTGATGGACGAGAGCGTCTTCTGCGACGGGCCAAACCCCAGGGATGTTGCCCTCCGTAACATCAGCAAGATGCAGCCAGACGTGTTCATCCAAGGCATCACCAATGATAGCTATGGTGCCTCCTTCCTGTCACGCTTCCGTGCAGTGCTCTTGTATTACTCGGCTCTGTTTGACATACTGGACGCGACCACCCCAAGGGATAGTGGGCTGCGGCTGGCGCTGGAGCAGAACGTTCTGGGGCCTTACGCCCTCAACGCCATCGCCTGTGAGGGTGCAGACCTGGTGGAGCGCCCTGAGAAGTACAAACAGTGGCAGGCCAGGAACCACCGTGCAGGCATGCAGCAGCTGAAACTGAGACCAGATATCGTTGATACAATCAGGGACGAGGTGAACAAGTACCATCACAAGGACTTTCTGCTGGGAGAGGACGGGCAGTGGCTGCTGCAGGGATGGATGGGACGAATCCTCTTTGCTCACTCCGCATGGGTGCGCCAATCACAAGACACTTCCTCCGGATGACTGTTTGGTTTCTTTCTTTTCTTCTTTTTCTGCATAAAAAATGCAAGTTAGTAGACTTATCTTTGGACATGAAAAGTGCATCACTCTTCTTGTGTGCACAGAATGCTACAGTGATTTGCATTTTAACAGCCAGGCAAGTTTCTTTAATTATAAACGTGTTAGTATTGTCAACATGTAGAGCATGGACACCTAGAGTAATACTTACGCGTACTTCTAGTACTTTGATTGCTCCAGTTGCAACATGGCCTGTTTATTTTTCCTTGTAAGAGCCATCAGCTGTATAATATGCCAAAAAGGAGGAGAAGGTGGGTGATGTATCCAAGCCAAGCATGGAAAACATCAAACCCTGTACTCAGCAAAATTAAAACACCACCATGCTATCAATCACCAGGAAAATTGTTGGGTATGAATGGGTTGAAGGAATTGATGCCTCCATCCTTTTCCGTCTTCTTCGGCCTTACCAAGAGCACCACAAGAAAATGCAAATTAGAAAAATGAATAATACTGGAATAGTGTTGCTGCATATTATGGTTCTATTCTGCACTTGCCTGGATTTTGCCTCTACAAACTGCAGTCTACAGACATTATGTGTTGAGTCCTTTCAACTTGAAGAATTGACTGAGTACAGTAACATAGTTCAGGGTGAAGTTGTTAAGTTGCCTTGCACCTGCCCTTTTTACAAAGATTTGACATCTGCACATATTTATCTGTCAAACAGCATGGATTGAATTTGCAAATTGCCTTTGCATTATGAGCATATACAATACCCAGGTCACAGGCTGCATCATTCACTATGTTACATGGTCCTCAGCTACATCATTCAATCAGATAAGACTGGTGTAGTTTTGGCTGCTGCCTTGTATCAATGCAATAGAGTCCTCTGTTCTCCCATCAAATTATATCTAATGATCATTGCTTCTTTTGATAGGACGAGGGAAGAAGTGGCTCCAAAACCAAGATTTGCAGATTGTTAAGGATCAAAGAAACATTGAGGAATGGAAGAGCCAAGGCATCAGTACCACAAGGCATCACTGCTCCTAGCCTATCAGATGAAAATTCTATACTATTCTTGTGCTAATACAACAGGATTCCTGGGAATACAATTCCTCAGCGGTACTGATAAACCAGCACAATTGTTACTAAGGACGTGGTTTCCAAGTTCATAGTAGAAAGTCATTTACCAGTTATCATAACAATCCTCCTCATAGAAATTCTGAACATCTGATCACCTTCTCAACATGGCATGAGTCGATACTACTGTAAACAAATAAGTTCCCCTTGTCAGGTGCAGTAGAACTCCTGAACACCCTTGCTTGCGACAGTTGCATCGGTAAACAATATGCAATGGAATCCTTGCGAATATATAATCTAACACCTGAAAATTAAAGAAGAAACAAAGAGGAAGGGGATAAAGAAAAGGTCAACATGTGACATCAATTAGTGTATGACTATTTCACTGGCAGGTTGTTTACAGGGTTTAGAAAGCAACAGGCCAGTTGGGTGTTGAGTCTAGTGAGTGTTGATGCTAATGTGCAGAAAATAGGTAGAAAGCAAACAAATATAAAGCCGCTGACACGCAAGTTGAATAGGGATGGAATTTGATGATTATAAAAAAATTCTCTTAGAAAACATAGTGTAGATATAACACTGTGGCAGCATTTTTGTCATCTTTTCTATGTGGCATTTGCTTAAAAGATCCTGGAACTACACTGTCTCATATCACACAGAATTGTATGCAAAATGACCATAGGGCATGCATGCACGTTCTCTAGTAATTACCAGGCCATCATTGCTTTGGTAACTCTTCCTCACCAAACCACCTTGGGGGATCATAACCATGACCACCTGTTTGTTGGAAAAGAAATTTAATAGATATGATATGATGCAGGTGCAGACTGCGACTGTCAAAGAAATCAAAAGAACTATGAACCAACGAAAAACCTACATACCAAGAGGATTACAATGGCATAGACGCCAAGCTGTCAAGATTGTACCCTTTGCAACGCCGTATTTTTTGTATGCTTGCATAGAGTACTGGCTGCAAGTTGGCACATAACGGCAGCTTGAGGGTAGTAAGGGCGATATTTCTCCTGTTCACATAAAGGAGAGCAAGCTATAGAGATATAGTTGATATCAAAAGGCAAGGGCGCAAGGCCAATGATTGCTGCACATAAATACAAGATGAAAACAGTAAGAATGAACTTACTTTTGTAAAATTTTAGCATGGATAGTGCCACATTGACTCCCAAGTCATTGACTTCCTCTTCTTAAAATCAAATAAAGCACAAAATGCACTCATATCGATCAGTTCTATAGTTTTACTCAGAAAAAAAAACACAAGTTTGTCTTCCATTAAAATAAAGCCCAATCTGCAATCTCCTAATCCCACAATGAATTGCTTAGACTTAGTCCTTTACTTAAGTACGAGATACATGGATTGGGAAATTTGCGCCATAATATTCCATGTAGCCTATGTACATTTTGCTAAACTGAGTTCTGTGATGACTCATTATGAACTTCTGCAGCACATTTTGCAGGCATTATGCACAGCCATTCGCAGTGTGTGAAAGCTCAAAACTTAGACACACTATTGTACCTTGAAAGTAAATGTGGTGTGCAATGTACAGCCTAGAAAGGACATAAATACTTCTACTTATTAAAAAAAAGAATTGAAATAGTAGTCCCTCATGTAAGATACATCAAAAGTTTATAACCACCTCAAGATCTGAGCCTGGGTATAAGAAATTTCACTCAAGAATAAAAAAACTGTAAAATAAAACATTTGACCGCTCCTACAATTTGCCAATCTCCAGTTACCATTAGACTAACCTTCATCAGCAGCGCAGTAGACCCGCATCGTTGGGATCCTTCTCTTGTTTTGGTAGGGAACACCGAAGGAAACTATAAATGAAAAACCAAGAAAAATAAAGAGGTGGGAGAACTCCAGTCTGTTGATGCAAGGAATGCAGGATTACACAAACAGAGAGGGTAGCGGAGGAGAACAAAAAAGATGAGGCATAATGATGAAAGAACACACAAAGTTGTTTAAACACAGTGAAATTATATGGCACTAGATAGATCATCAACTACAATTTCCTACATATATATAAGCAGGTCAGCAACGTCCCAATTAATGTTTACAGGCATCTATTGCAACTGACGGATTGTCAGTGTTGCTTCACAAAGTAATAAACCAAATTAATCAGCAACGTGCATGTGTGTGCATACTGCTAGACACAATTGGCCAATAAGGTAGCAAAGACGAGTATATAGGGGTAGTCCGGTAGATATAACAATTAGCTCGCTCACTGAATTCTTCTGTTCTTCCCATGCATCATCTTGTACTACAAGCTAATTCCATTGTCAGTTGGTTAAATATGGAGTAGTGGATAGCTAATTAGACAACATGGATATTACTAGATCAAAGACCAAGTTATCATACATATGCATGCGTTGGCTGGCTCGCCGGATGGATGGATCTAGTTTGATCTCTAGCTACTTGTTCAGAAATCAGAAGAAGGCAGCTGCTCCCGCCTATGCCGCCCGCCAACTCCAGTACCCCCGCGCCTCCCTACAGACCCGCCGCCTCCCCGTGCTGCCCCATATCTCCCCGGACCCTACGCAACCTCGACTACCACAAGCCCCAGCCCACGCCGGCGCCACACCCAGTGATCGATGCATTCCTCCCCGAGTCGGCTAGGAGCGAGAGGGGGAGGGAGACTCACGTGTGGTTCCGGCGAGAGGCCGCACAGGCGAGAGAAGGGCGGAGGCGGCCATGCCCCCGATGTCCGGTGGTCGGAGATTTTTCACAGATTTCTTCTTCTCTCTGATTTTTTTTTTTCAAAAGAGGAGTGACTGAACTGGATAAGATCGAACGTCCCTAGCTATTTGCTACTCCCTCCGTTTCTAAATATTCGACATATATTTAACCGTTCGTCTTATTTAAAAACTTGTGAAATATATAAAACCATATGTATAGATAAAAGTATATTTAACAATAAATTAAATAATAGAAAAAGAATTAATAATTACTTAAATTTTTTAATAAGACAAATGGTCAAACATATTTAAAAAAGTGAACGGCGTCGAATATTTAAAAATAGAAGGAGTAATATACTATATAATATATTTTCCAACTACCCATATATTTCTATCAATTTTTTGAAGATCTATATATTTGCAGTGATTTTAAGCAGATGTTTGTTCGATTTAAGTGTAGCTACCCATATATTCCTCTGCATAGAAAGAATCACATGAGACATACTCCCTCCATTTCAGGTTATAAGACGTTTTAACTTCTTTTAAGTTTGACTAAGTTTATAGAAAAATATAGTAATATTTATAATACTAAATTAGTTTCATCAAATCAATAATTGAATATATTTTCATAATAAATTTGTCTTGAGTTGAAAATGTTAGTACTTTTTTCTACAAATTTGGTCAAACTTAAAGCAGTACCAAAGTCAAAACGTCTTATAACCTAAAACGGATAGAGTATATAGCTAAAAGAAAGCCAATTGACCTTATCTTCTCACCAAATAGAAAAGGAAAGAAAGATAGAACCCGCCACACTCGTTGTTTCAGGTGTCGCGGCAGTGGCGGAGGTGTGGCTGATGGGCGGCGCAGGGCAAAGGAGCGATGTGGCGTGGGTGGATGGGCGATGCGGCTCGGGTGGCCTGGCCTGACGCGGGCGACCATAGCTGCATACACAACGACTACGACAATGGTCGACAACTTCCGGATGGGCGTTTTGGCGTTCCTCTCTCCTGGATGGCTATTTTCACCAGGATTGTTTAGGCTCAGTGTAGCATTTGTTCGAAAAAGTCTCTTAATATAGGCCAGATCTGATTCGTCTCCCTCAATCGTAAAACCAGCTTTATTGACTCCTCTAACTATTGATATCGTTTAAAATGACTCCCTTGGCTATTTCTAGAGCGGTTTTCACTGATGTGACATCCACGTGGCAGCCAGGTCATCACATCAAGTAAAAATATAGAGTGGGGCCCACATGTCATCCCCTCTCTCTTCCCTTCTTCCTCTACCCCTCTCTCCCCGTATCAATCTTCTTTGGTCTTCGCAACAGCGGGCGGCATCAGGGGATGGGGGTGGGGGAGGAACTCGAGGGAGCTGGATGACATCGAACGAGCCAAGGTGTCCCTCTCTCCGGTAGCATCGATATTATATTCTCATATTCCCCACACTCACGAGCGGTCGGCCACTTCCCTACACCTAGAGACAAGTTCTCCATTGGATTCTCCACTACTACGGAAACGATTTTCTATACGAGGACCCTAATAGGTTGCAGTCGGATTGTAATTGGTCGCGTCTGCAATAATTGACCTTCATTTTAGCGTGCGGTTCCTTAAGACGCCCGCATGTAAAAATCTATTTTTGCATGTGAGCCTCTTAAGGAACCGATTGCAATGAGCCTATTTTCGTATGCGGGCCTCTTAAGTGGTCCGCATGCGAAAATATCCCCTCTCCTCCAAAGATTTTTTTCTCCCCTCCTCTTTCTTTTCCTTCTTAGCAACTTGAAATTTTTTTCCACCTCCTATCCTCTCTCTCTTCCTCTCCTCTCCTCTCTTGATACTATTTTCACCTCCTCCTTCCTTCTTTCTTTCTCTTCTCTCCTCTCCTCTCCTCTCCTCTCCTCCGAGCGGCCGGGAGCAGGCGGTGGCCAGCTCGACGACCTCGGGTGGTTGTCGACGACAACAAGGAGGCAGCCGGGAGCGCTACGGCCAGGAGTTGCTGCAGTGGGCAAGGGGCTCCTCCTCCACCACCGGGCAGGAGGCGTGGCACTGACGTATCTGGCACCCCCTCTCCCTCCCGCGTGGATCCGGCTGCTGCTCCGCCCCTACACACGTGGATCCGGCGGTGGCGGGGCGGATCTGGCGCAGGCGATAACGAGAGTGGCGGCGGTGGCGGTGGCTGACGGCGGGAGTAGCGGCAGTGGCTGCGGCGACCTCGGCGGCGGCAGGCAAGGGCAATGGCTACGAGGATTTTGGTGGTGGCGGCTGCGATGACCTCGGTGGTGGTGGCCTCAGCCTTAGACGGTTGGCAAGCGTGGGGCCGCCGCTGGCGAAGGAGTGGGGAGTGGCGGGGCTAGGTTTTTTCTTTTTGAAATATTTTTCACGATTTTTTGTTGTCGCATGAGGTCGGCTTAAGCACCTGCATGTGCAAAATCGTATTTTTGCATGTGGTTGTGCTGGCCGTATGCAAAAGTCCGATTTTCGCAAAATCTTTGGGTGTAGGTGGGCTGCCCGTCAACATGCAAAGTTCGATTTTGGCTGCAAACCGAATTCTGTAGTAGTGCGCGATTCAGCGGTTCGGTGATGCCGCCAGTATGGCGGATGCTCTCTGCTCGGCTAGAACTAGTGAGCGTACGTACTCCTCTCTTCATGCGTCTTCGAGGATTATGGGTCCGTGTCCAGTGGCATCTGCAGCAAGCAGTCCTTGCCTGTCATGTCGGTCTTCCTCGTGCTCATAAGCATCAGTGATCATCTCTAGCTTGATGCATGCGGATATTGGATCGCGTAGATATATATGTACAGGACGGATGGAGTATGTCAATGTCAGGAGCTCGATCGTTCGGCATAGCCAAAGCTCGCCGGAGTATGGCCGGTGATCCATCGATCCTGGCCTTGTACAAGCAAGGGTCAAGGGGGCTGATGCTGAACCTTGTCTTCGCCGGCATGCATTCGAACTCGAGCGGCCGGCGGCGATGGAACATGCAAGCAGCTAGTCGCAGGTCATGGACCCCGAGGCATCTTCCTGATGCTGGTGGCCAACGTAAATACTGAAAAAGATCGATACGGGAGCTAGGGAGATGGCAGAGAAAGAATGAGAGAAGAAAGGGGAAGGAAGAAGAAAAATGTGGCACTGATATGTGGGTCTCACATGATGAGTCAGCTAGTTAGACTGAATCAAAGCGCCGTCAACAAAACAGCTTTCTAAAACTGCATAGAGAGTCACGTTATACTGTTTCAATAGTTGAGAGTTTAAGATATCCGGTACTACGATTTAGGGATATGAATTAGATTGAAGGTGAGAGTCAAAGTGGACTTATTCCAAAAAGATATTCGAATTTACAATGTGCTTGATAACTATCTTTTTTGTCGAGTTTCTAAGTGTTAAGGTTTTTTCCTTGTTATTATTTGGTCTGTCACTACCATCAAAAGTACCTCAAGTTTGTTAACATTAATACCGTATTGTTCATATCAAAAGGTTGTTCATTTTATTGCTAAAATTAACCCAACCAAGTTTTAACTTTACCGACGTTTGGGAACGTAACAATCTAACATTACCAATTACCAAAACTTGTTTCCACTACCAAAGTTTGGTAATTTTAGAATCTCTCTCTCCCAAAAACTTAACAAAAGTAACAAACTAAACACAACTTACACTTCTCAACCTTATCAAATATGGGAAATGCCAAAATTTGGTAGGCTAGGTTAATTTATTTATGCATCAAAGTCAATAACCCCCAATTTTGGTAAGACAGATTTATTGATGTTACGAAATTTTGATAATTCAGAGAACCGCTGAGCAGCGCCATGCTGAACTATTGATAATATCTTTGCATTTTTATAAACATAAAGTATTCAATTGTTTTCACCGAGTCTACATGAGTAGGGTTTCGGAATTTTAAAATATAAAATATGTTAATACTCCTTCCGTCCTTAAATATTTGACGCCGTTGACTTTTTTTAAACATGTATGACCGTTCGTCTTATTAAAAAATTAAGTAATTATTAATTCTTTTCCTATCATTTGATTCATTGTTAAATATACTTTTATATATACATATAGCTTTATATATTTTACAAAAGTTTTTGAATAAGACAAACAATCTAACATGTTTAAAAAAGTCAACGGCGTCAAATATTTAGGGACGGAGGAAGTAATATTCTATATGTGTAATGGTGGTTATGCATATGATGCAAGCGTTTTGGTGTTGGGAAGTGGACAAGAAAACGGTTGATCACTTTTGTCACCTCCCTTGCATGATCAAATAAAATCACTTCTCTGCCAGAACGTACTGTCACTACTAGAGAAACCATCTTTCATCGGTTGCCAAAAACAACAATAGTCCCGGTTGCTTAAAAAACCGGAACTAAAAAGCATTTTTAGTCCCGGTTTAAAAGTGCAATGATCTTTAGTCCCGGTTAGTGTTACCAACCGGGACTAAAGATCATCTTTTGTCCCGGTTTTTTTATTGGCACGACGTGGCAGGTCTCCTAATATTTTTAATCCCGGTTGGTATAAACAACCGGGACTAAAGATCAGATTTTTAGTCCCGGTTGTTTATACCAACTGGGACTACAAATCAGTTTTCCACGTATCTCTCTCTTCCATCATTCTCTCCACGCGCAGAGTCCTCGGTCCTCACCTTTATCTCTCCCTCCCCTCCACTCTTTATCTCTCCCTTATCTCTTCCTCACCTTCCTATTTCATTCTCATCTCTTCCTCTCCCCTTCCTCTTTTACATCTGATGAAGTTTTCCTCTCTTCTCTTCCTTAGATTTGCGGGAGAAGCAGCCGAGGTGGTGGCTGGGCCCGTGCCGGGGAGGGGCGGCGGCAGCCGGGCCCGTGCTGGGCGGGGGCGGCGGCAGCGGCCGCGGCCGGGCTGTGCCGGGCAGGGGCGGCCGCGGCCGAGCCCGTGCCAAGGAGGGGCGGCGGCCGCGGCTAGGCCGTGCCAGGGAGGGGCAGCGGCGGCCGGGCCCGTGCCGGAGCGACGGCGGCCGGGCCCGTGCCGGAACGACGGCGGCCAGCTCGTGCCGGAACGACGGCGGCCCAGCGCGGAAGGCCGCGCAGCGACAGCTCCATGGATTTTTTTTCTTTTTTCCTTTTCGTTGTGTGAATAATTTGAATAATTGTTTGTTGATTTGATCCGTGATTTGAGAATGATGTGTGAATGATCTGTGATTTGTTGTTGTGGATGATTTGGGATGTTTGAGATATTGGGTTGTTGCTGTGGATGATTTGGGATGTTGAGATGTGTGGATGATTTTGGGATGTTTGAGAATATTGGGTTATTGCTGTGGATGATTTGGGATGTTGAGATGTGTGAACAATATGTGATGAGTGACGTGTGAACACAAATATGTGATATTTGGCGCTAGAAAAGAAAAAAGAAAAAAATAACTTTTGTACCGGTTGGTAATACCAACCGGGACTAAAGATACTATATCTTTAGTCCCGGTTGGTATTACGAACCGGGACTAAAGATCTATTTTTAGTCCCGGTTATTTTAACCGGGACTAAAGATAGACATTTTTAGTCCTGGATTTGTAGTCCTGGTTGGAAAACCGGGACTCTAGGGGGTTCCCAACCAGAACTAAAAAATGATTCTCCAGCAGTGTGTACCTAACATGATCAAATAAACGTTGAACTTTGTATCATCAATGTTCTATCAGCAGAAGTAGTTTAAGCAAGTTTTTTTTCCTCGTAAACATTCATGGTGTCAGAACCCTGATTTTTGCTATATATGCTTTAGTTTGCAGTATCTAAGCGCCTTTTTCTGCATTTGTCCTTATACTATTAACAGATAGTCACATGGTCGTCACATCACCCCCAACAAAACCCACATGCTAATGCATGATAACATGCATGCATGTGGAGAGACTAAACAATGCAATGTATAGTCAAATGAGTCATCAAATTCCTTAATCATGTGTTAATTAGCACAATACAACATGCGGTGCGAAACTTTCGGCTCTGTGTCATTGAAAACATCTGCATGCTAGCTGATTAACATCATGCAGAGTTTGTAATTAAACATAAACATATTAATTATGTATACATATCTGCCTACTTTTTTTTTGATTATCAACATGTCTCTATCACTGTTAAGCAAATTTTCACCTGTCTATTACTAGCTGTTAATTAATTTTTTAGATCCCCTATCTGCTTATACGTCTCGATTGGGAGGCAAAATAATCCCATAAAATTAGACATGTACCAAACACTTTTGAGATTCCGAATAATATATAAGAGTTGCCGCTCCGCTCCTAAAAATTACACTAAAAAAGTGGAGTGGCATTTCTGCTACTCCTCACCTCCACTCCACCCTAGAGTAGGAGCTCTATAAAATATACCCTTTACTATAAAGACAACATTACGATATGGCACTTATACTAAGAAATTATACCATAAAATATGTTGGACTAAGGTATAAGATATTGTCTGTTTTAATTTTTTTCTTCACATGGATAAACTGTAGAAACAATTCTAATTAATTACCAGTACCGTAGTGGAGCAATATAATTTAAATCATACAAAACTATGCAATGTTAATGGTGTCTACAATATATAAAACATTTCCATTGTCTAAATTTAAAATCGTGTCTATATTCAAGTAATTCAAACTAACTATTTAATTGGACAAATGAGTTGAGTTGATATTGGCTTGTTACGTTTGGTTTGGTTTTGGTTTTGGTTTTGATGAAGACATGAAATGTTCCAAGTCAAATTTTAATTTTTTTTGAACGTTCTATCTTTTTGAATAGGAGTATATTCAGGTTATATTCACAGGAATCATATGAGTATCTAAATTTGTTTTAAAGATATAGTTTTCGTAATATCATAATTTCATCAAGACTTAGATATAATAATAATTCAAATTTTACTCTATCGGTTTCTAGATATAAGTATTTCAAAGGATTCAAAAATCGTACACAAATATAAACATAGCTAGAGTATTTGGTGTCTCATCAACCTCCACTCATTTAAATTTCTTTCCATACTAGTACATGAATAACCAAAATGACAAAACGAATGCAGTGAGATGCATGCATATATATGATTCCAGTTCAATGAACCTTTTGGATCCATGGTACTGCTAGCTCCTACTCCCTAGGTTCATGTCAGCTAGCTCCTAGGGTGTACCATTTGATGCTTCTGACTTTTTGATAGCTGGATTAGTTTAAATCACGATTATAAAATTATGATAAAATAATTAATTTTTAGAGGACAAGGTAGTTAATTACCGTGGATTACCTTGAAGAATAGGGAATCAGAAAGACACAAAGCCCTACCCCTACTCAGCCAGGACACTGGACTTCCTCGCCATCGGCTTGTGATTCATCCATCTCCTTCCCCTCGCGACTCGCGGATTCTTGCAAGCAGCGAGACTCTTACAGCTTCCAAATTCGCCCAAATTAAGCTAGCTTCGTTGGCGCTAAAATTTTTCACTATTATTGCAAGAAAGAAATAGTTTTACAAGGCAACAGTAGCACATCCGGCACAAGCACTGCTTATTGTTGAAACCCAATAATCGTTTCTAATTAGCCAAATTGCTCAAGTTCCACCCGCAATAACGCAAAGCAGAGGGATGTTCCACTTCCGAGCATCTCCTGGGCAATGCAGCATGCATATCTAGCAGCTCAGTACAGGCGTTGGACACCTTATCCCACAACAAGGCATGCATCTCTTACACAGCACCAAAAATATAGAATAATTAATTCGATTGCTTTTCTTTTTATAGGGATCAGAAGATGAGCATCCTTGGCTGGTTGCCTTTGCTTAATTTGGCTTTAATTTTTCTGGGCTAGAACCGAATACAATTCCTTTTTTCTCCATATGAAAAAAAAGAGAGATCTTAATTCTGTTACGACCGGTGTAGAAATCCTTAACACTCCATCTTTAAAATCAGTCGTGGATTAGATCCATTTTGCAAGTAACAATCTTTAACATATCCAAAAGATGCAAGAATTTCTATAGTTAATGAAGCTGACTTTGTTGATCAAGACTCTAAACCCGTGCTATGCATATATAGGCTATACAAGATTCTAAACTAATTTAATTTTATGTAGCATAATAACGTGCTACAGATCATTAATTGTATATTCTCGCAGTATATTATCTTGAAGTTTGTTATGTAGTCGAACTTTAAGGAGCTGCAGGTCACTTCAGGATCAATGGCACCCAAGTACCCAACCAAGAAGTACTACGATACAAAACTTAAAGCTTGCAGATATTAGTTAATACTACATTCGTCCCAAAATATAGCAATTTTTAGGTGTTCAGATTTATAGCTAAAAATTGCTATATCTGTGTGTTTAGATTTATAGCTAAAAATTGCTATATTTTAAAACGGAGGTAGCAGTTATTTGTTTTACAAGCGAGAGATATATTAATTATGATAGCATGATTACCAAAGTTTCTAGCTATTATTTTTTAAGAATACAACGTTATTATGATGTTCGATCCAACACGAGAGGGATCTAATAAGATCACTTTGGACAAGCAGCATGATCGATGATTCGTACGTTGGAGTATAAAGAAAGTCATCATCAGTTAATTATCTGGCTATATAAAGAGAGAGAGAGAGAGGTCGATCAATCGAAGCAAGCAATCAAGCATATGCATCCGTGGATCTAACACTACTGTATCAATTAAGTAGATTCTCTATAGCACTTAACTGCATTGTAGTACTACACTGGGTAGCAAGATGCTCGGCTAATTACTACTCCATCCGTCTCAAAATATCATAATAACTTTTTCACCTACATTATCTTCTCAATTAATCACAACCTTACACCATTCAAATTCTTACCTACTTTCTTTTCTTAATCAATCACAACCATCCTTCATTTAATCTCACATATTTTTTTAATACCTATACATAAGTCTAAAACTTCTTATATTTTAGGACATAGTTTGTGCTAGTTTAATACTACCTCCGTTTAGGTTATAAGATTTTCTAGCATTACACACATTTATATAGATGTTAATGAATCTAGGCACACATATATGTATAGATTTATTAATATATATATGAATGTGGATAATACTAGAGTCTTATATATAATATGAAACGGTGCAAGTACTAATATGTTGAGCAAATGAATGCAACAAAATTAAGGGACCCGGCACCATGCTGACCCCTATTTTGGAGACACACACGTACGCGTGGCAAGCAAATTAAACTGGTTAATTACTCCTATCGCGATCCTCATCATGGCCATGCATGGGGTAACGAATTAATTAAGCTGCTGGCTTGGGTATCTCACTATAAATACCCAAACTGGCCATGGTTTAAGCAAAAAGCTAGCTACTCGATTCATTCGCCGCTAGCTAGCTTTTGCTTTATCCTCCGAAGAGAAGAGGGATCGATGGAAGAAGTTGAGAGTAGTTATCGATCGGAGATGATGGATGGCGAGGGGTGGAAGATGATGCAGCCTAATACTAATAAGCAGCTGGTGCAGATCAAGACGAGGTCGTCGTCGATGCAGGTGGTGAAGGAGGAGATCGAGGAGGAGGAGGTGGCGGGAGGAAGAGGCCGGAGAAGAGGAGGGCTGAGGCGGTCGGTATCGGGGAGGGTGAGGGAGCAGCGCGCGCGTCTGTACATCATGCGCCGCTGCGTCTCCTTGCTCATCTCCTCCACCTTCCACGACTAGCTCTACCTCTACCTGCGCCACTATTTTTTTTTTCTTTTCCCCTTCCTTTTCTTTAGCTGCTTCTGGGCTGGGCCTTCAATTATGTACTGGGCCCGGCCCAACTCCATCTTGTTTCTTTTCTTTTCTATATGTAACTACGCTTTTTTGCTTTGTTTGCCTGACTTAGCTGGGCTGCTCTCTGAGAGATGGGCCACTGTTGTTTCGATCTGCCCATCCTGATCTGCATGCCCTGTCTGTGTAGACACATGTACCGTCCTGCTCCTTAATTTGGCAGTCAAAATAATTTGCTACAATTTGAAAGATATGGAAAGCACAGCAAAATATGCATCTAAACTTTTTTTTCCAACACCGTATCGAAACATTTCACTCTCACGCATTAATCACCTAATTTTAACGGTTAATTAGTTAATATATATAATCATGTGAGATCTTCTTGTTAATATATAATTGTAATAAATACAACGGTGTAATCGGATCAAAGTTCAGATAAGTAATTTAGAAGAACATATTTAGTTTAAGTAATTTATAGAGGAAAATAATATTTAAAGCTTCTTAATGGAGTGTTAATCAATTTGATCCTGCAACTTACAAAATATATAAATTAAAAGTCAAAGAGCCGATCGACTGACAAGCCGATGTAGCAATGCTAACCGATGTCGGTACCAGCTGATGTTGATAGAGTTTTGAGCAATCAGCTATATATGTCCAATGTAGAGACTGATACTTGAGTAAATAATAATATAAAGACAATCAGCTAATGATAATATAATATAACAATAATATAATTTACTAGAAACCAATCGGCTAATAATGATATGATAGAATAAGCGTTGATCCGAAGGTTAAAGCATACATCGCTGTAGGTCCGATGTCATTAAATCCAAACGATTAGATAAACAGTGAAACTTTTGTTCCGATCGGCTAAATCTAACTTGTATATAATCCTTATAAGCCGATGCAACGTAGGCTAGAGAGAAACCCCGATGAAACCCTTGTATATCATTATAATCCTTGTAGATAACTCATCGGCTGAAACCCCGATGAAACCCTTATATGCAATTAAAAAGTAGGCTAGAGAGTATGGTTCTAAGCACGACTTAGTTCAAGGCATATTTTATTTTCTAGTTTTTTCCAAATGAGATGAGAATATTTGTAGTCTCGATGTGCTAAATTAAATTGTTGACTGAAACTCAATAAGTCATCTTAATACTCATTGTTTGTATGCATGCATATAGTACCTTGGTTTTGTTATATGGTGGATGAGTTAATCCGTCCTTGGTCTTGGTGACAAAATAAATATGCCTTAGACTTTTGGATGAAGGGAGCATCTAGTATGCATACTCAACTAAGGCCATATATACGATGAGACCCACCTCATCTGCTAGTTTGAACCATCACTAGGATGCCCTAAGGATTATAGGTTTAAATCCAATTAGGTTATATGCTAGAGTTCTTTGAAACAAATTTCTATTATTATGCTGACGTACAAACATCCTAGAATGTAAGAATCTATGTGTCTCTATTAACACTAGAAAATAATAGGAAGTTGGGAGATTTGTCTCATCACCTTATGTCTATTTTTCCCCTTTTATTCAACAAACCTATTGGATTTGTGCCTTATGACAAAAGCTGGAGATATAAATCATTTATATTATCTTTAAAAATGAACTTAAGAAAATTTTTCAAAGGAATGTTTGTACCTTTGATTCAGTATTGGACACTTAGCAAGAATATCATAGAGAGGTAACACATGGATCGGATGTCCACCTAACATTTTCTTTTTCTTAATGAAGAACCACTAGCATGCATATTGTTCGTGGTTCCTTCTCTAGTAGTTTGGTTGATGTACATATTTATACTCTCTAAAAACAATCCAATGGTGGTGGCAGTGAATCTGTCGCCCCACCTACTCCAATAGCAATCTTTAAATATTACCCCTTTAACTTCTTAATATTACACAACAACTATATCTAAATGGATAGCCACATATAAAATTAATGTGGGTAGCCACATTTTCCTATAGGGGAAATGTGGGTCACATTTTTCCTATAGGAGAATGTGGGTCACATTTTCTCTCCTATAGGGAAAATGTGGGTAACATATTTCATGGTAAATATGATTTATTTATTTTAGAAAAATATTTTAATATTTTTTTTCATTTTATCCGTAGCAAACACAAACATTTAACTAGTCAATAATATTCATGTATTAATCGTATTCCTTCTTTCAGGGTTATAATTCAAGTAATCAGAAGGTGATTGCAAATGCTAACACAAATAGAGATACCAACAACTTGGCAATGCAAACACAAGTTCCTACTCATACTAGAGAGGGACCAACTTTCACACAACTACTACTTGGAGAGGAAGATTTTGACCTTCCTCCGTATGTTCCGGATGATGCTAAAGAGAGCAATCAGTTCTATCAACAAACAACGAATGAGTTCCTTAACATGAACCAATTGGATAACAATGGTATAGGAACTGCTCAGTTGGAATCTCGGGAGCATATGATGACATATGGCTTAAGTTCTGGTATAAGTTCACAGCTTTTAGGTTCTCAAGCAATAGACGTAGTTGATGTTGTAGGATGCCTAACTTCACCACGGGGTACCCAGCTGCATGAGGGTCATCTTGCACATCTAATGTCATATATCCGTGCATGTCGTGATCTAGAGCAACATACCCCTCCCAACTTTGTCATGCATCAATCTATTGGGCCAGTGTTGAACCACTATGCCCTTAGTGCAGAGATGTCATATTCCATGAGATATCCAGAAAATGCAGCTACTCGTGGACCTCAAAATATTCTTGGGTTTCCTATAAAAAATGCAGACACACGCACAGAGAGAGACACACACAAACACATGTACACACACCCAAACACAGACACATGCATGTACACACACACATAAACGCACGTATATATGTAGATGGTGAACCGCAACTTCTTCATGCTCATCCACTACGTCCATCGCAGGCATGTCCTAGCCCGCCTCCAAATCCTACTCGCCGCTCGCGGTCCTTATATAGTCTTATTAATTTTTACCTAGCTTGCATTGTTCAATACATCATCTACTGATCGATCAGCTAGCTTGTTTTGGACAAACATATATCTGTATAATTTCTCATAAGCAAGTATTGAGTTGATTCATTCAATTCATTGATCGATTCAGGTGTCCAATCGCTGCTGCATGCACAGAGGAGGCGCCTGCTGGCTCTTCTCACCCCGTCGCTCTACTACTTGGGTTAATTACAATCGACAAACTACTACCTAAGCTAGCTAGCCGCTGGCTTTCCTTCATTTTACTCCCTCCGTTCCATAATATAAGGCACAACCACTTTTATTAGATATTCCATAATATAAGACATGCATGCAAGCATGCAATTAACTATGGCATCTTCTCTATTAAATTATTACTTTTTTAAATCCTCCACTCTCATGTTATCTAATCCTATTGGATGCATGTATTATATTTATTAGGATGATTCTAAAAAAAACTACAAGATGATAATAATTATTTATTGATCTTTGGGTTAAGGGTGGTTGTGCCTTATATTTTGGAATGGAGGGAGTACCATGCATGCTGTAACTGCGATTCGTCAGTCCGGTGATGTTATACAATCACAATAAGTTTATCACAACTATAGCACACAAGCGTTTTAATTTTAGGAACAATTCCAATTTACCCCCTTAAAACTATTGCGACAGTATAAATTACCCCCTCAATTAAAAACCAGATATTCTTCACCTTCAACTTTTCATACCGGATGAATTACCCACCGACGGACTCAGGAGCGGTTTTTGTTGTACGTGACGCACACGTGGTAGTCCAATCAGCATAAAAAATATAAAAGGGTAGGGCCCACATATGGTGACTGAGAGAAGAGGTGGAACTGACAAGTGGGTCCCATAATTTTTTATTTTTCTTATATTGATTGGATTGCCACATGGACGCCACGTAGGATCAAACCGCTCCGAAGTCAACTAGGGGGTAATTCGTCCGGTATGAAAAGTTGAGGGTGAATAATGTCTGGTTTTTTTGAATTGAGGAGGGTAATTCAAACCTAAGAAGATGTCATAGGGAAAATATATACATATTATATGTGCTGATTTTTCTAAAAAACCGGCACTTAAGCAGCAATGCCATAGGTACCAGTTTTACTAAAGAACCGGTACATATATATACTTACAATTTTGCTATATATTTATCGACAAATTTTTCTCAAAAAAAATGACACTGTAACTTGCATGTAACTACAATGTAACTTATACGTAACTAATTTTGAACCATTAGATTTCTTTCAAGATTCGTGCAAGTCATGAAGAAGGAAAAACGTCACGGCGCGCGCACATGTGAGAGGATTTGTTCCCACAACCTCCGTTTCACCGAAATAGCATGTTATGTAATTTTTGAAAGTCACATACAAGTTGTTACATGCAACTTACAGTGTAATTAAATCACGATTGTCAAATTGTCTAGTAGGTGTTGGTTCTAGAATTTCGGGCACTTTTAGTGCCATCCTTTTTTTTGCTGTGATACTACGTACCTGGTACTAGCTTGGAGTATATATCTGCTGGTATACCGGCCGGGCAGTTGAGAGTAATAAAGATGGAGTAGGTAGGATTTGCATTGATATATAGATAGGCATAGGTAGTATGATTAATTGATGGAAGAAGAAGATACATCCAGAATACGAGTACATTAGTGAATGAGTAGTTAGGATGGTTGGGGTGGGCAGAAGGTGATGAGGTAGCGCTTGGCGTGACAACGGTTGAGGCTGGTGGCGTCGTCGTAGGCGTAGCTGTACGCACGAGGGCAGATGGCCTTGAAAAGGTGGGAGAAGATGGTGGGGCGGCACGCCGACGGCGAGGCGTAGTCCCCCGTGCAGCAGTAGCGGTCGCCGCCCATGGCCCTGCAGGCGCTCCGGCAACCCGCCACCCTCCCTTCCCTGTCCCGCACCTCCAGCGCCGACGGGCAGCACACGTTCACGTCCGCCCCGCACGCCGCCGTCCCGCACCCCACGCCTCCCCCCACCGCCGCCATCGACACCGGCGCGTTGAACCCGTCCACCAGGCTCACGTCGTAGAAGTGCATCGCCGACGCCGACGTCCCCAGCGTCATCTCCACCACCGTCGCGGGAGTCGCCCCCGCCGCGCCGTTGCACCGCAGCACGCCGCCGCAGTCGCCCGTCGCGCAGCTGCCGCGCCCGCGGGAGTCGAAGCTGCAGCCCCGCCGCGGCCACACGCGCCCCGACCACCCCGCCGGCACCTCCAACGCCGCCTCCTCGCCGGCGCCCAGGTGGAAGCCGCCCGACTGCGGCGTCGGGTGCCCCGCGGTGCCCAGCAGCCCCGGCCACACCGACTCGCCGCAGTTGTTCACCATGATCAGCTGGATGCCGCCATTCCCTCCTCCTCCTCCACCTGCAACTTCATCCCTCATAATTAATTAGCTACCAATTCAAACGGATCATGCATTTCTGCTTGTTTAACTGCCATGTACGTACAAGCTGTGATTGCCATGATGAGGATGGCATTGACGACGAGCAGCAGAGGAGTGGCCATCAACTCAATTAACTGCCAATATATAGCTAGCTTAGTCGCTTGATGCAACTGATGATCACTAGTCTGTGGGGGGAGGCCAGCCAACATATATATAACCTGTCAACACTGACTATAAAAATTATGCAGAGGGAGCTAGCCTCCCTAGCTACTGAAGCTAACTGACTTGTTAGCTTACTTCCTTTCCTGTAACTAACACCTGGGACATCCATCTGAAGCGAATAAACATACTACTCCCTCCGTTTCTAAATGTTTGACACCGTTGACTTTTTAGCACATGTTTGACCATTCGTCTTATTCAAAAACTTTTGTGAGATATGTAAAATTATATGCCTACATAAAAATATATTTAACAATGAATCAAATGATAGGAAAAGAATTAATAATTACTTAAATTTTTTGAATAAGACGAACGGTCAAACATATGATAAAAAGTCAACGGCGTTAAACATTTCGAAACGGAGGGAGTACTATCTATTTCAGTTTCATGTGTTCCATAAGCCACAACACGTTGCTGCCATAATTCTGTCGACTTGTTCGTACTACCACTAGCAATGTCTACATGCTCAATCAGCAATTTAGGCACCACTATAGGCTACCTGATGACTGTGCTAGGCTGCTGTAACTCAACTTCACACCTGGCTTCAGTTAATTAGCTTACTGACCTGACCTGCTCTTCACATCTTATTGCACATTAATTTTCAGTTTTTCACCTATGTGCAGTGCAATCAGCTAATCGGATGCCTGGCGACCAAATCAGTGCGAGCAGAGTAGCGCAGCAAACTCCAAAGGCTGCAAATTACTACTAAGTACCAACTTTAATTTCACTTTCTTCCTTTTCCTTTGGGGATTGCGATCCATCTCTCAGCAGGTACTACGTCAGGATCTATTCCTTGCTTTGCGCTGAGGTTTCTCGCTTTGTACTTGTGCTGCGCAAATGCATCATCAACCGCATGCTACTAGAGTATTTATATATCTCCTCGTCCTCGATCGTCATTTGGATAAGGAAAAGAATTTGACAAGTCGTAGCCGTAGCCCCAGTTGCAATCTCCTTCTCTTTTGCTTTTGTTCTCTGCTTTTTTTTCACGATCTCTATCCTGTGAATGCCGCTGGGGTCTATGATCTTTCATATGCATATGTAATTCATCAGAAAGCAAAGCATGCATGTATGCTCTGTTCAGTTGCTTTCCAAATCAGAAAAGGAGTCCTAGTCGTCTAGCTCGATCACTGAGTCACTGATATGATTTTTCTCTACATATTCACACCAAAGCCTGAAGATACATTTTAACCAGACCAGTCACATATATCGCTTCTTCTTGTTGATATACATTATGCTCAACAGTATTACAATTTTATATTTGAAATATGCTGCACACAGACTGTTTAAACTTGAAATAATTGAGCAGCACGCACAACACAAATACATGGGCGTGCTTTTTAGCGAGGACCGATATTACAGAACGAATATAAAATACACAAAATACGTACATCAATTTGTCTGATTAGCTACAGTAAACGAATAATGTTAATCTCCTTATCCCAAGTTAATGCTTTCAGTGGCTAGTTCACTTTCATTGTGACTTGTGAGATCATTTCGTCTCCTGAATACATGTGCATACTCCACTATCCTTATCTTCCTCTGTATTAGTACGTATCATCGTCAAATTGATCTGGCTTTTAATCTGCCGCTGCCAAATAGACATCGGCTTATTGCTGATCTCTTAACTGTACCGTCAGTGTGGAAGGGAATTACTACTGAAATCGGGCTCCAGCACGGATGGTCACTAGACCTGCCAGGATTTTTGGACATATCCAAGTGAAGTGCTTTCATCATGTTGAAGCATTCCTTCACCTCATGGTCCTGCAGTTAGTTTAATTAACACCATCAGTTAACTCTATATGTTTTCCAGACGGGTAATTTTACCATCATTGAAAATGTACAGAAAGATATCACATTTTCTAGTATAAAATTAATTTGTTACCTCCAGATATTAAATATCTCGAGTTACCAAAAGTTTTAGTTTAAAATTTAGATACCTCAGGGTACTTTTTCAAGGGTCGTAAAATTTCTTTTCCTAGACACTAGTACTATGCCCGTATATTGTAACATGATCTAGAGTAATAGGGTGGAAGGGGTGTGTTGGTTTGGTTTTTTATCGGCGCTGTGCGCGGTATGGGAGGGGGATGGGTGGACCGGTTCGGTTTTTTACAGGCGCCACATGCTATAGGGAGGGAGGAGAACAACTGAGTGTTTAAAGTAGTAGAGAATAGAGATAGAGAAGAAAAACTTTGTTGTATATGTATTGGAGAGTTTGTTTAGAATCATTGTCCCATGCAACATATAAAGCAACCTTACCCTAGATTTGCATCATAAAAAGAGAATATGCAAATAAACAGAGTAGCTAGTGTCCTGTTCACAATATTGTAACAGAGCATTACGGTCGGATGTGAATATGTAAACAGAGTAGTCCAGCATTTGCAGATGGCGACTTGGGCAGTGAATGATGAATCACGAACGCAAAAATAATAGTAACAAATGGGTAGAATATTGTTGAAGTATATATAGGGTAAGAAATTAATTAAGGTACGTACCGTCTGGGAGAAAGGATGAATGAGGCGGTTGAGGAGGAGATGATTGGGGTGTTGTGGTGTAGTAGAGGATAAAGTAAGAGCAGAGGCAGCAAGCAGCGAGGCATCAAAGCGGAGAAAGGAGGGATCCAAGAGGGAGCGGAGGAGGAGGGCCCTAGTAGTTGTAGTAGTAGTAGTAACGGGGAGGAAGGAGAAAGGGGTGACGCAGGCGAGGCGCCAGCGGAGAGCCTTGAGCAGCGTGAGCTCCATGTCCCGGATGGTGGACGCCCGGAACGAGTGCCCCATCGCCTCCTCCATCTGTCCTCCACACAACACATGCATCCATCCTTCAGTTCACTTCGTATCGATCGATGTATATGAATATATGATATGAATGCATAGATATGATATGAATATGAATGCACCGAAAATTAAATGAAATGAAAATATACGTATAGTACCTGAAGGTCGTGGAGCGAGGGGATGGTGA
Organism: Oryza sativa Japonica Group; assembly: GCF_034140825.1. Taxonomy (NCBI): domain Eukaryota; kingdom Viridiplantae; phylum Streptophyta; class Magnoliopsida; order Poales; family Poaceae; genus Oryza; species Oryza sativa. Next base: position 30,976,777 of record NC_089045.1, read on the forward strand.
CTTCGTCGAGCTTGCAGGCGAGGGACAGGCACCCCACGCTCACCACTTCCACCATCCACTCCTCCCACTTCTGCCAATATTAATTGGCAATGCATACTCAGTTACTAGCTAGAGGAGACGTACCACTACTACTAACTGAGTACTCCGATTTGATCGATAGATTTACCAACCAAATGGCAATTGATGGAGAGGAAGCGATCCAGATAGTTGGCTGCGTTGAACGCCGTCGCGGCCTCCAGTCCCAGCCTTCCCATTGCCTGATCATTCATCATCATATATCAATCTTTCGATTACAAATTAAAAATTTACACAACACAAGAGCTAACAACAATAATTATTTATTTTGCACATCAATAATCTATCTCTTAGTGTCTAGATATCACTATCTATCAGAATGTACAGATCATGGAAGAATATATAGCTAGTTAATTAATAGAGAGAATGATCGGTCGATACAAGTCGAGAATCTGTACATACATAGATGATGTAACGTACGGCTTTGAGCCTGGCGGCCGCCACACCATGCTGCTGCTGCTGAAGAAGAAGATGATGGCATTGCAGGTAGCAGCAGTAATCTCTGATCTGAAGAGCGTAACACCTCTGCTTCGCCTTGTAGTACTCCATCACCTCATCATCAATATCATCTGGCGTCGTCGTCCCAGCTTGTTGCTGCTGCTCCGGCGGTGGCGGCGGCGGGGGGGGCGTAGAGTCGAAAGGGTCCTCATCGCAGTAGAGATCAAGAGAATTATTGAAACTAGTATCGTCGTCATCATCCATGCTTGATCGATCTACCGCCCGCCGTTCACCGTCTCTTCTTCATGAATTAATTCTACCTAGCTAGCAGCTGCATATGCGATCGAGATGCTCCCTCCCTCCCATGGATTATATACCTACCTAGCTATATCTAATTAATTAATGATCAACAAGCTAGAATGTATATAGCCACCATGCAATATAATGGTTGTGAAGGAGACGCAGCAAGCAAGGCGAAGGCAAAGGCGGGCGGCATGATCGATGATGATATATCGATATATATGGAGACGATCGACGCACACAAGATGGAGTGAGCCGTGAGCGAGCGTACGTACGTGCGTGCGTGAGGAATTATACAAGGCATGCATGCGTCCGTGCGTGCATACGTTGCCTTAAAATTAAAACCGGCCGCAAGAGCTAGCTAGCTAGATCCAATCCAGATCGACGTGCACATGCACATGCACGCCTCACCTGTTCATGCATGCAAATGTTATATGCCCAAACTCGTACCTAATAATTATCTAGCGGAGTTTTTTTTTGTTTTTAACAATTAATACTAGAAAAAAATACCCGCGCACTGCAATGGTTGAAGGGAGAGTGGATTTTAATCCCTCAAGAGATGTTCCCTCGTTATTTACATGTCAATCAAATAGTTATGAATTTTTTTTAAAAAAATGTGAAGATGTATTAACATGTGATATATCACTCAACAAACATGCAACTTCAAATTCAACTTTCACATCTCGCAGCAATTTTTTTTCGTTGCGAGATGTGGAAGTTGAATTTGAACTTGCATGTTTCTGGAGTGATATATCATATGTTAATACATCTTCACAATTTTTTCATAACCATTTGATTGACATGCAAACAACGAGCGGACATCCCCTCGAGGGATAAAAATAGTTTCCCGGGTGAATGCTATTTTAATCTTATTATTGTTATACAAAATTCACTCTAAGAATTCGCTTGGATATATATTTTTCTCAAAAATCATGAGCTGCAAAAAAGAGTCCGATCATTTTAAGTTAGCATGCAAGTTTTTTTTAAAGAGATTTCTTATATGGCTCATGTATTTCCAAAAGCGAACGAACTTAAGACCCCACTCAAATGCGGATATGTATTTTCAAAAGTGAATGCACTTAAAAACTGACTCATACACGGATGACGTACCAAAATACCGACAAAAACATCTTCAATTTTTTTAATAGTAGAGATATTAATTTTTCCGTCATGCTAGATTTTTCTCCCAAGCCAAAAAGTGTGTTTTTTTTTTAATTCTGATCCGCCAATATAACCCCCCTCTATTTCACAATATAAGGTGAGGTGCTTTAGTTTTATCCTCAACTTAACTTCTTTTTAGGTTTAACTAAGTTTAATTTATAGGAAAAACATTATAATATTCTAAAAGCCAAATAAATATATTCGATAGTGGATCTTAATAGAATTGATTTGATGTTACGAATGTTGTTATATTTTTCTATGTAATTAATCGAACTTAAAAAAAGTGACTTTAAGACTAAATTAAAACACTTTACATTCTCAAATGTAGCTGGATATATATATATATACACACACACACACACACACACACACACACACACACACACACACACATATATGACACTATATATATATATATATATATATATATATATATATATATATATATATATATATATATATATATATGAGGGTTGAAAATATATATTACGGGCGATGAACAGTACTGTGGACTCTTTTCTCTGTTAAATAGAGTATATATTGTCATGTTCTACATTAGGACATACAGTTATATCTGTCCATCCATACTGTGAAAGATTGCAAAGGGAGCAAACGCATGATCAATGGATGTATGAGCCAACATGCATGCATCTACACATTTGTGGCTGGGCGGCTATAGCGCCCATATAATATTCAGTCGGTCGCGGCCGGTTGATTTGTAGATGTGTGCTGTGCATGCACGGATGGGTGCCTTAATCAATTTGGATGTGAATGCATGAATTTAATTAAATTTCTACCTAACGAAAGATGCAACATATATATACTACGTACTGTTACATGTATAAATATATTAGTAGTAGTATATACTTGCATGCATGAGGAGGAGTTATGTTGGAGTGGTCCATGGCAACACTGTGTGCATTCAATTCGATCATTCGTACTCATACGTATATGCGTATGTACTAACGCCCCAGACACATACAGTACAAACATACATATACATAGCTAGTACTATCTCCGTTTCCTAATATATAAAAACGTTAATTTTTTCACAAATATTTAAACATTCATCTTATTCAAAATTCTTGTGTCAATATAAAAAAAAATAAGTTATGCTTAAATATCATTTGATGATAAACTACATCACAATAAAATATAAATAATAACCACGCCATAATAAAATATAAATGATAATCATATAATTTTTTTAATAAGATAAATAGTCAAATATATTTTAAAAAGTCAACAACGGTGTATATATATATATATATATATATATATATATATAGAGAGAGAGAGAGAGAGACACACACGTACAGAGTACTGGGTACTATATCCATCCATGGATGCATCCATCACACGGCCGGCCAGTTGTACCCCATGCACATGACCACTGTAATGACACGATGACACTTAATTAGATACTCTATTTATTAATTTACTTAAAAAAGTACCTTTAGCTAATTGTAAGGCATCATCAGTAGTCTCTCTAAACATACCCCAACTAGTGGTATATATCGATATAGTAGTATATATACTATCTTGGTTTTATATGACACCGTTGTTTTTTAATATGTTAATTTGATTATCTATCTTATTTAAAAAATTAATATAAATATATTAAAGTATAAATTATTATTTTTCTTAATAATAAAATATGTTGTAACAAAATAAATAATATTTATATATTTTTAATAGGATGAATGATTAAACATCATGTTAGAATTTAATGACGTTATCTATATCTATATCTATATCTATACTATTATAAAAATTGAAAATATTTTTGTCGGTATTTTGATATGTCATCTATGTTTGATTGGTTTTTAAGTACGTTCGTTTTTAGAAATACATATCCGTATTTGAGTTGGATTTTATGTTTGTTTGTTTTTAAAAATACAAAAGGAGTCGTATAAGAAATCTCTTTAAAAAAACTTGCGTGCTAACTTGAGATGAAAGTCAGGCTCCTAATTGCAGCTCAAGATTTTCTAAAATAAAAATCCAAGTAAATTCCTACAGTGAATTTCATCCTAGCTAAACCGTATAACAATGATAAGATTAAAATAGCACTCATCCATTGTAACGTACGAGTATTTTTTCAAGTCTATTGAAAAGGAAGTAGGAGAACTGACTTGCTCAGTTAGTTACGCTAAATTATTTTTTCATCATCGTGCGGATTATTGGAGATTAATTGAAGAACGCGCGGCATTAATTCGTAGAGTAGTATTCATAGGGTACGTACAACGCCATTGAATAATCTGACAGTAGCAGAGACAAGTTCAGTCTGTACAGTGAAGTGCAAAGCTTCTCTTAGACCCTGAATTCCAACCTTTTTCTTTAAATTTTTAACTTTTTCATTACATCGAACTTTTTTACGTACACAAACTTCTAATTTTTCTATTACATCGTTTCAATCTCTTCAAACATTTAATTTTAGTGTGGAACTAAACACATCCCCTTATAGTAGTAGCCGTATGTTGATTAGAGAGACAGCCCAGGCCGGCTCCTCATGATTGAGGAATAAGTCTACTTTGTCTCTCTCAAATTTACGCCATCCAATCTAATTTGTATCTCTCAATCATAATACCATATATCTTAAGCACTCAATTATTAAAACCGATGCAAAATAACTCCCTCGATAATTTTGAGGATGGTTTTCGCTGACGTAGCCGGTTGACCTAGGCCAACCATTGAGGAAGTAAGTAGGGACCCACATATCATACTATTTCTCCTTCCCTTCCTCATCCCTCCTCTCTCCCCTTCTGTTCCTCCTCTCCACAACGATGGTGGCTGGCGGCAAGTTCCCATTGGGACGAAGCGGAAACCGGGGGCAGTTGTTGGCAGCTAGCACAACAGAGCCAAGGAGGACGGCGGCTTGACCTCACGGAGGCTTACAGAAAGGTTGAGGGGAAGGTGGAGGGGCGATAGCAAGGTGATGGCGGCGGAGGAGTGTAGCGCCCGTTCCGTCGTGGCGCCTAGCGGGAAAATTATCTCTTAAAAACCCTATCTGCGAAATTTGTTTCTTTGATTGTTGTCTAGTGTCCGTGCCATCTCAAGATCTCAATCCCCGATCTATCGTCGAGTTCAAATCCGAATCCAAATCCTTCCAAATCGATTCCCTCCGCAAAGTTTAGTTTGCCTCCCCCGGGGTTCGATGGGCCGAATTCCGCTCGGCCCATCTCTCTCTCTCTCTCCCGGGCTCTCTTTTTCTCTCTCTCTTCCCCCCCCCGGCGCGCTCCGTCCCCCCTGCTCAGCCTCGCCCGCGCGCTGCTCGCGCGTGCGAGAGCCGCCCCGAGCGTCTCTCTCCCTCGCTGCCGCTCCCCGCGTGCCGTTGCTCACGCGCGCCCGCGCTGCCGCCCGGTCCCGCCAGCCCGCGCCTGTCGCCCGAGCCGCGCCGTTCAAACCACCGCGCCTCCCGCTGTTTTCCCACGCGCGCGGCCGACCGCTCGGTCGCCGCCGTCGTCAGCGCCTGCCCGCGCCTGTCGCCAATGTCGCCGCTCCGCTCCAAACCGCCGTCGTCATCGCCGTCGTCATCGCCCGGCCCCCGCCACTCCGCGCGCAAGCCGCCAAGGGACGGAGGCAGCGCCCCCCCTCCCTCTGCCGCGTCGCCCCCGCTCCCCTCCTCCTCTTTCCCAAATCGACAAAGGGGCAAGCCCCTTTTCCCCTTTTCCTCCCCGCCGGCGTCATCCTCCCTGTCGCCAATTTGGCCGCTAGCCGGAGCGCCAGCTCGCGCCTTGACCGCGCAAGTCGGTTCTCAAACCGACATTGCCGTCCCCTTTAAACCCCCGGCCTCCCCTTACCCCTCCTCTTCCATTCGTCTCCGCGCCATAGCCGCCGCCCCGTGCTCTGTCTCACCTCCGCCGTCCTTCGCCGAGCGCCGGGAGAGCCGGTGCATTCGAGGACGCGGAAGGGGACTTCGGCCGCGCCCTCTCCTTCCCCTTCCCCGGCCCGAGGCCGGAGAGATTACTCACGCGTCGTCGGCCTCTCGTCACAGCGCCCCTCCTCTTCTCGGTGATGTCTCTCTCCGTTCCCCCTCCTCGCTCCGTCTCCTCCCCCTAGCTTTCGGTAGTAGCTCGAGTAGACCCCCCGTAGCTAGCCGGCGCCGCCCCAACCGTTGCCTTCGCTCGCCGTGTGCTCGCCGCCGTCGCCGCCCGAGCTCCGTAGCACCCGCTCGTCGCCGGCCTCGCTCGGCGTAGTTCCGCCCAATCCGACGCTAGCGTCGAGTTCCCGAAGCCGCGTAGATGCTCTCACCGCCGGGAATCGACCCCTCGTGGCCTCGTCGCCGTTTCCCTCTTCTTCCGCCGCCGGTTGCCGCCTCCGCAATCCGCCGCCGTCGAGCGACCTCCGGCGAATCCGAGCCGTTGGCTCGCCTCCCCCTGTCACGAACAACTGCCCGGTGTGCTCGCTTTTGCCCGTATCTCCGTGGTTCGCTCCGCCGCTCGCCGCCGCCGCCCGCCGTCCATTCGCGGCCGGGTCGTCGTCTACCTCCCGCCGTCCTGCGTGGCAGCCACGTAGGTGCCACGTCGGCGCCAGCTCAGCTTAGACCGGGTCGAGCCGACCCCGGTCGGTCCCTCCCCGTGCGCGCGTTCCACCGCAAGCCGTGAGGCTGCGCGTGGGCCCGTCGCATCTGCGTCCGCCGCGGACCGCGCGCATGCACCGCGTTCCTCCCCGCCCGCGTCTAAATTTCCTCCCTCCTTCCTTTTCTTTCTCTTTTCCAAAAAGGATTTAATTAAATAATCTTAGAAATTCAATAATCTTAGAAATTCTATATCTTCCCAACCGTAAATCCGTTTGACTCCGTTCAACTTCCAAAATTCATCAAATCTCGAGATCTATCTAGTGGCACGCTCAGAGGTCATTAATAGGGCTTTATTTTCGCTGTTTGTTGAGTTGCCCCGTTTCGCGTGTAGTTTCGGAGCCCGAAGACCCGCAGTGCGAGGATTTCGAGGATCAAGCTCCAGATCTCGAGCAAGGCAAGCCACCTTTGAACACCTTGAGCCTATATTTGAAATTTAATTATGTTGCTTGCAAAATATTATGCATTGATAGGATCACACTTAATCTGTTGTCCCGTCTGCGAAGCAGATTGGCGGACTTACCTAATTTGTCGCATTTGATCCTTCCATTGTTAATTGCTATACCATGTCCCCTTGTAACCACCCAGTTGCGCCTCGATACTCGCGCACTCTGTGCGAGTACCGACGGTCGCCTTCAAACTTAAAATCTGAGTAACAACTTGGGTAAAACTGGAGTTTTACAAAAGACTTGGAAAACCCGACACTTGGGTCGGTGCTTGCGAACTAAATGAATTTCCAAAACCGCGGACCGGGGAACGTACCGGGTGTACGGTTTCCCGCTCTCGCACTTAAGGACCGATTCCTTGGAATTTCATCCAAACATAAGACAAGTACGACCACATGGGTGGAATGGGACACCCCTGGCTGAGTAACTAGCTTATCAGGGGAGCCTTGATGCCGAGAGACATGTGGATTCGCCGGGGTGGTGTCGGGGAGGACCCCTGGGCTTCCTGGCACAGTATGGTCTGGGGCCTAACCTGTTGTTGGTCTAGGACCCCTCTCGTCGGCATATGGTAAACCTGCATCGGCTTTCGAAATGCCTTGTCATGAAAGCTTGGAGGTCTCCCGACGTGGCTGATCCCCACGGGCTGGGTGACCCGGGTTAGTAATGTCGTGTGGGTAAAGTGTACCCCCTCTGCAGAGGTCATTAAACTGTTCGAACAGCCGTGCCCACGGTCATGGGCGGATGTGAGGTGATTCCTAGCGTAGTTTTGTTTGACTTCTGCTTGTGAAATTGCTGTTGTGAAACTGGGTTCGATGTTTGGAAAACCTGCAGCTGATGGGATCAGCTAGGCCCGGGTGGCAGTTTAAAAGTTGTTGGCCCAGGTGGCTGTTTGAAAAGAGTTGGCCCGGGTGGCCGTTCAAAAAGCTTTTGGCCGGGTGCCAACCTTGTTTCAAGATCTAAAGACTGACACATTGCACATACTCCGACCGGACGAGACGCACTGTCTCATCCGTGTCGTTTGAGAAGCACTCACTTAGTTGCTTTTAGAAAAGAGTTCAAATAAAATCAATTGCAAAAACAACAGCCTTTCCTTGAAGCCTGCATTAAATACTTATTTCCCCTGGCTTGCTGAGTACTCCCGTACTCACCCTTGCTCTATATAAATATTTCCCCCCCTCAGTTGCTGAAGAAGATGAAGCAGATCCTGCTGATGAGGAGTTCTTCCAGGAGCCAGCCGGCTACGATGAGTTTTAGGGTTTCGGCCTAGTTCCCAAGTCGCGCCTGTGATTGATTGGTCCAAGTCCTGGCTTCCGCCTTCCTTTTGTAATGCAGTTGTGAGCTCGGGATCTGTCCGCAGCCCAACATGACTGTACTTCTACTCTATAATAAAGAGACTTCTGTTGCTGTGATATTCTGTCTCCCTGTGATACCAGCACTGTTTCCTGGGACTGGTATCGATTAACAGGTTAATTTGGAGCGTCACGGGTTAGTTCCGGTCGGGACTAATTCGGGGCGTGACAAGGAGCTCGTGGGGGTTGGGACATGATGGCCCTCACCTAGTCCGCATATACACGGGTAGAGAGTGGCATCGTGAAGGAGGACGCGGTTATATTACTCCAAGCCGCAGACCACTGTCAGTGGGTCGAGATGGATGGGCCAATAGGCTCCTTCATGACGGCCGCAAAGTAGAGGCCGACGGCTTTGTCGAGGCTACCGTGGCAGAAGTTAAAGTGATTAGCGGCGACGTCTCGACCGTCCAAGTCGTGGGTCGCTGCCCCCGGTTCAGCTTCGCTTTGCTGGGAGCTAGCCACCAGCCGATGCTGCTACTATGGAGAAGGGGGGTATTTTACTTATTGCCACTTTTAAGATGTGGCGATGAAGGATTTGTCACTTACAATCTATGACGTGTGGCCCTTGTATATTTATGACATGTGGATCTAGTGGCAAATCCTTAATTGCCACTTATAAGAGTGACAAATAGTTAAATATCTTGGAGAGGGGGAATGTAATGGGAAAGAGAGAGATAATGGAGAAAGAGAGAGGAGGAAGAAGGAAAGGGGAGAGAGCCAGAGAGGGAGGGGGATGTTATGTGGGTCTGCACATGTTGGCTCAATGATTGGACTAGGCTAACATGCCACGTCAGCGAAAATCAACTCAAAACTACCGAGCGAGTTATTTTACACCTGTTTTAATAGTTGAGGGTTTAGGATATCTGATACTGTAACCGAGGGATACGAATTATATTGGACATATATATTTAAGGGAGTCTAAGTGTACATACTCTCACGTGATTGAAACATGTGGATGTGTGGGCCACGATCACAGAAATATGGGCCACTTAAATATAGGCCAGGGGCCTATGTGCATTTACGTTGGCCGGCCCAGAAACGTGGAGCTGGGATAGTGGGCTTAATGGACCTGGCCCAGAATCTATCGGATACCACTCCACTACGGAGTCCCCTCCTCTCCTCCCCTCACCTCACGATATGATGATATCCATCCATCGCTGCGATTCGCCGCCGACTCCATCCGATCCTCCTCAACTCCGATGGCGATGGCCCTGCTGCTGCTGCTGCTTCCGCTCGCCACCCACCCTCAGCCAGCGTCCACCGATCTCTTTCGTGCTGCTGCTTGCTTCACCGATGGTGATGCATGCTTGATCTGTGTTCGTCCAAATGCCTCAAAGGGCGATCCCATCTTCAACCGCGATTGCGATGGCGATTAGGCGATGGCGCTGAGCCACCTCCTCCTCCTCCTCCTCCTCCTCCTCCTCCTCCTCCTCAGCGTCACCTCTTCCACCGATTCCCCTTTCTTTCTTTCATGCTGGTGCTGCTAATGCTTGCTATTCCCCTTGTGTGTTCGTCACAATGCTTCACAAGGAAGGTGCGTCATCACTCATCAACCCTCGCACCCCTGCCTTCTTCCTACCTGTTTGATTACATTCATCGGTACTCTCTCTCTATCTCTCAATTTTGTTCCATGAATGTCACATGTGAATTAGCATTCCACTCTCCCAAGTTTTTTTTTTGAAACGAAAAGCGGCAAAAGACTTGCCGAATAAATTAGAAGGAGTGCAAACCGTATTGTTCCCATTGCTTAATTTAGCATTTTGGCTGACAGTAAACCGTCTTACAGTATTGTTCTAAGAAAACACTGGATGGACACAGAAATTGACAAATGATACCCAAATGAAATATACTCATGTATAGTATAGCCCATATCTTTATATTATATTATTATTAACAAAAACTTGTCATGCCCAGCTATGGCTTGGGCGCGATCTGATACACAGAACAAAGAGAAAACATAAAAAGGAGAAATAATTAATAGCAAGCGTCAAGCCGGCCTGCTTAAAAGGTGTAAAGGCAGCTGCCGTCGTCGCTCCTCGCCGTTGGGTCGAAGTTCTTGGCAACAGGGTCGGTGCAACCTTCCGGCACAGGCAGGTTACCTGCTTGCTGTGCTCCTTGCCCTGATCCAAATTATCCCAAGTACTAACTTTAATCAGCAACCTATCGATCTATATAGTACATAACATAGGAGTATAGTATTATATGTTTGAGAAAATGCAGACAAGATATAGTAGAATATAATATATATATATATATATATATATATATATATATATATATATATAAATATATATATATATATATAAATATATATATATATATATATAAGGGAAATATCCTTTGAAAACGAGCTTAGTGTTGGAAACTAGTGAAAATTATATCTAAAAATTTTATAAATTCATGAAAAAATTACTAGAGAGGTGTAGATATGAAATACATTGTTACCAAATTTAAGTCCAAACTTAACTTCATTTGAGAGAAACAAAAATTCTCACAAATAAAGTTGAGTTTGAACTTGAAATTTGGTAAGAATATATTTCATATCTGCACTATATATCTCTAGTAGTATTTTCATGAATTTACAAAACTTTTTTGTATGATTTTCATTGGTTCCTAACACATAGATTGTTTTCACCGGATATGTCTTCATACATGCATGTATGCTGAAGGACTGTATACAGGAATTACAAAATGGAATAGTGAAGAGTTAAGGGGTTAAATCACCTCCTCCTCCTATGCAGGCCGCCTACGATGCATCGATGGGATGCGAATAGCTAGAGATCTTTTATTCAGCTGGATGGCGCAGAACCTATAGACAGGGGCGGAGGTAGAATTTTGTCATGCATAGGGCTCAATCATTTAGTATAACAAATTGTAACTAGAAATTTATGCTTTTCCGGCCCTAATAATTTTCTTGCCACGTGTGGAGCTCAAGCCTAATTAAGCTGCTCGACACGTGGCTCCGCCCCTGCGCTATAGATAGAATAACATGTATAACAAATCTTAATTTGTGCGTTTTAGCTGGTCATAATTAATTTAGAGGAAGCTATTTTTGTTTCTTTCATAATATATATATATATATATATACAGTGATAGAGAGAGATGTATCATATATGATGATGGTGTAGAGTAGTGGGAGGGTGTTGGATCTAACCGTAGAAGGAACCAGTCTTCATGGCGTCGGAGTTAGCGTCACCAAGAGCAGCCTCGCTCAAGTACTGCTCAGCCAGCTGCACACGCTTGACGTTCTCCTGCTCCTTCACAAGCATGTATCCGTACTCCATGAGCTTTTCGATCGTCATCTTGGGCTGCTCGAACTCCGGTGGGCCCTCCCTCGAGTTCACCAGCCTCTTGCCAATGTTCTCCACACCCGTGTCCGACACCCACTTGCGCACCTCGTCGTCGTAAACACGGGCACGAAGAGCGCCGAAGAAATCTGCATGCAGCAATTCGACCATTCAGTTTCAGTTTCCTTTAATTTTAATTAATTTGGTCATTGATAGCATTTTTGGTTGCAGATGGATGTACCGATGGATTGGCCTGGGAAGCTGTCGACGATCTTGACGATGTCCTCGTCGGGGACGTTGTCGGTGCGGAAGATACCCTTGCAGACGCCGACACGGTCGTCGCGGGTGGGAGCCCAGTAGAACTTCTCCATACGCCCGTCACGGATGAGCGGCGCGTACAGCGTGGAGAAGTCGTTGCCGGTGACGATGATGGGGACACGGGGGTTGTCCTCCTTGTTGTACATCCCGGGGAGCTGCACGTTGGTTGGGTTGTCGGCGATGTTCATCAGGGTGGCGTTCACCATCTGGTTGTTCACCGTGTACTGGGTGGTGCCTCCCATGCGACCTGCACCCGCGTCCAGATCGTTGATGAAGAGGCAGCACATCTTCCCCTTCTTGATGATGTCTGCCGCCTCACGGTACCGCTGCCTGATCAGCTTCGCCGGCTCTCCGGCGTTGCCGCTCTCCAGCTCTCCGGCGCTCATCATGATGGGGCTGTAAGTACGTACGTACGTTGTAAGTCAATTAGCAACAAGCAAGTACATACATACTACTAATTAATTCGAAAGTTCATACTAACTTGATCCCCATCTTGGCGAAGACGAGCTCACACTGGAAGGATTTTCCCTGACCCTTGCCTCCCCAGATACCCAGGATGAGTGGGACCTTGATGTTGGGGAGGGTCATGAAGTTCTTGGAGATGTGGACGACGAGCTTGTCCATGAAAGCAGGGGCGATGTAGAAGCCTCCCATGGTGTTGTCGAAGTCGTACCTGGAGGTATGTATGCATATATCCAGTCAGTCAATTCGATTCAATTCAGCATATATATGAATATGATGAATAAAATCGATTGGTGTGGTGTACAAATTAGATTTAGTACGTACGTTCTGAGACCCTGGCTGAGGTACTCGTAGGAGCTGAGGACGGCCTCGTGGGTGCCATCACCCGTGGGAGCCTGGAAAAGGGAGTCGACGAAACCCTTCCCCCTGGTGATGTCCTGCTGGTCATCGGAGATGTCGTAGGCGAGACCCTTCCACCTGTCCTGGTCGGTCTGCTTGCCCTCGTCCAGCTCCTTGGCCATCACCTTGAACCTGTTGATGTTGGAGCTCTTGCCATGGTAGTTCACCGCCGATGTCACCTGCTTCTTCAGCTTCTTCCCCAGGAAGTTGGTCGGAGTGGACGCCTGCACATCCATTAATCTCGCAAGTAAGTATCCTCATTTAATTTGCAGCAAAAACATGTACTTATCAAGCTAGCTAGCTAGCTGCGTATGTATGTGTACCGGAGCTCCAACGGTGGAGGAGAAGGCAGCAGCCATCTTAATTTGCTGAAAGTCGATGATTGTAGAGGATCACTGATGATGGCCGGCCGCTGCTGCTCAAAGTGTAGAGGCCGAGCTGCGGTAGGCCTTAAATAATACAATAGAATTGGACGTCGCCATGGAAGTTGGAGGCTGTGAGAGGCACACACTCGTCCCTGTGGATCAGCTTCCAGATCCTCCACAGGCCACACGCTGAAGATTGGGTTCTGCACACGTGGCGCAATCTCGGCCGGCCGATCCACAGCATAGCATGACTTGGACCTGGATCGGAGTCTGTGAGCGAGTTAGGAGTATATTGTATTAGTGTAGGTAGGAAGGATCTCTTGGCTTCAGTTCCTTGACCTTTCCTCACCACAGAATTCACCCATTTCTGATCAACTCTTTCTCTCTGTTTTTTCTTTTCTTTCCTTGCCTCACATTCGTCTCCCGGCCGGCAGCTAGCGACCAGTTGCTTCATCAGCTCAGCTACTACATAACCTCTTCATTTTGCATCACCACAGAAAAGCCTTTTGCTGCCTCTCGTTGCCCGGCTTCTTGGATGAGGCATGGCATGCAAATTGTATTCTAGTTGGACTACCACAAATATTTTGCTCTGCTACCTGCACATATTCTGCTTTCTCGATAACCATCAGGCTAGGACTGTCATTTGGCACCACACAAACTTCTCTTAACATACAACATAAGCATTGTACGTTTTTTCCCCTTTGATGGTTTCCGTTACCACAAAAATACAAAAATTCTAATTTTGCACTGCTGTTGATATTGTTTTTTGGTGAAGCATCAATCGGAGGCAGCTAAATCTGCAGCAGTGCCTTAAGATGAATTTATTTGTGGTTCATAGCTTTCGTTCCTCCTAAGCCTCTATATTGCTTTTCGTAACTTTTGAAAATTAATTGTTTGCTCATGTCATGTCAGTAGTAATCTTTTATGCAAGTCATGTGAAATTTCTCCTAGCTAGCTTGTCCCTACTAAGACGTTTGAGATGGAGGCAAGTGATTGGTAACGACACTTGTAAGGTCGAGTCTCCAGTACATTGGAAAATAACAGTCATCTCACTAGGCAAGTACTAGCGCACATATTGGAATTGGATAACATTCCCCAACTTGTGCATCATTACAGATTTACAGTGATACGCTAATTGTTATCGTGCAACATGATGAATAGCACAGGAACTTTGATATAGCATGCATCTGTAGTAACAAATGCAACCCGCAAGTTGAGAATACATCCATATATAGGGAAGTGGATTTGGATCCCTCAAGGAAATATTCCCTCGTTGATTGCATGTCACTCAAGTGGTTATGAAAAAAATTGAGAAGATATATTAACATGTGATATATCACTCTACAAACATGCAAATAAAAATTCAACTTCGACATCTCGTAACGAAAAAAACAAATTTAACTCTGAATATACATTAACTAGCTGTTGTTTAATTTGTATTTTTCATTACAATTTGTAGAAGTTGAACTTGAACTTGTATATTTGTGGAGTGTTATATCACATGTTAATAGACCTTCTCAATTTTTTTTCAAATTTTTTTATAATCATTTGAATGACATGCAAATAACTAGGGGATATCCCCGTATATAGTCAGCATGTGTATATATCAATCAGCGATATGATGGCACATCCACAGTATCCAGAGATCGTACGTATCGTTGCATATGCATACAGTACTGCTAGTACACTAGTGGATAATTAATGAACTATGTGACAAACGATTGGATTATGTGCAAAAATACTAATAATGTATTAGTATATGACAAGTGTAATTTCACCACATATCACATACTTCGAGGTATTAAAATTTGTAGTGTAAAATTTTAGTATGTACTATACTTTAAAAATTCTCATACGATTAATTTAAATAATACTAGTTAATTTGGGTGCAGTAGTGACAAATTAAACGTTCCTCTTTGTTAAGGGTACAGGCTATATAGGGTGCGAAGTACAAGGAAGCATATCGATGGTGTTCATATATATATATATATATATATTCATTAATCAAGTGCAAAATTAAGAAGCTGGTGGTGAATTGGTGATGGATTGAGTTCAGTTGTAGACGCAGCTGCCGTCGTCGCTCCTGGCGGTAGGGTCGTAGTTGGCGGCGCGTTGGTCGGTGCATCCCGCCGGCACGGGGACGGGCGACTGCTGCTCGGCCTTGCCGTAGAACTCGCCGGAGTCGTGGTTGGCGTCTCCGAGCGCCGCCTCGCTGAGGTACTTATCGGCGAGCCGCACCCTCTTGACGTTCTCCTGCTCCCTCACCAGCATGTGCCGGCCCGTACTCCATCAGCTTGTCGATCGTCATCTTGGGCTGCTCCAACTCGATCCGGCGGAGTTCACCAGCCTCCTGCCGATGTTCTCCACCCCGATCTCCGCCACCCACCGCCGCACCTCGTCGCCGTACACCCGCGCCCGCAGCGCCCCGAAGAAGTCGATGGGAACGCGTCGGGGACCTTGTCGCTGCGGAAGATGCCCCTGCACACGCCAATGCGGTCCTCGCGGGTGGGAGCCCAGTAGAACTTGTCCATGCGCCCGTCGCGGATGAGCGGGAGAAGTCGTTGCCGGTGACGATGATGGGGACGGGGGTTGTACATCCCTGGGAGCTGCACGTTGGTGGGGTTGTCCGCGATGTTCATCAGCGTCGCGTTCACCATCTGGTTGTTCACCGTGTACTGCGTCGTGCCGCCCCGCGTCCAGGTCGTTGATGAACAGCACGCACATCTTCCCCTTGTTGATCATGTCCGCCGCCTCGCGGTACCGCTGCCGGATCAGCTTCGCGGGCTCTCCGGCGCTCATCATGATGAGGCTGCATGCATGCAGTTGTACTACTATTACAACACACGCAGCATGCAATGCAGTTGTACTTCCTACTCTCACTTGATCCCCATCTTGGCGAAGACGAGATCACACTGGAACGACTTGCCCTGGATGTTGGGCAGCTTCATCAAGTTCTTGGAGATGTGTCCATGGTGTTGTCCAGGTTGTACCTGCAGCAATTAATTAATTAATTAATCAAAATGTGCATGCAACGCAGCATTATATTTCAAGCATTATTGAATGTGCTTAATTACGTACGTTCTGAGACCCTGGCTGAGGTACTCGTGCCTCGTGGGTGCCATCACCCATGGGAGCCTGGAACAGGGAGTCGACGAGGCCCTTCCCCCTGGTGATGTCCTGCTGGTCGTCGGAGATGTCGTACGCGAGTCCCTTCCACCGATCCTGCTCTGTCTGCTTCTCCTCGTCAACCTCCTTGCTGCTGCCGCCCGCCATCGCCATGATCTTCCTGCACCTGCACCTGGACCTGCCTCCATGGTGGCTGTACCCCGCCGTCCTCAGCCAATTCTTCACCACCAACCCGCTTCCCTGCCAAGCCACAACATGTCAGCTTCTGCATGCTTTTAAACTTTCAACAGGACACTCCTCTGTTTCTTACTACAGATCTCTCATTGCAACGTTAACGGGTCTCCTCTAGTTTTTCCTTTCTATCTTTAAATTTCTTGTTGCTTGCTTCAAATCATGATATGCTTTTCTATCTTTCTGACAATACCTAAAACTTTATTATATGAATTTAACAAAATTGTTATTTTCTCAACAAATACAAATTTTTAAATTGTAAAGTTGGCGCGACAAAATAAATGGTAAAATTGGCGGGAGAATTATATAACTTGCTTAATTGCAAAATATTCAGACTCCTACAGAATTATATAGCAGCAACAGGTATCTCTCATCCATTTGCCAGCCTCGTTTTCATTTGCCAGTCTCCTACGAGTACTAATTTATATCGGCCGATTTTGACAAATACTACTGTGCATACGTAGGAAATTAACCTTGTCGTGTAGGAATATTATTAGAGGCTAGCTAGCTAACAGCAGGAGACGAGCTAGCGTACGTACCGGGGCTCCGACAGTGGAGGAGAAAGCAGAAGCCATCGTCGTCGATGTCGCTGCCATCGATCAGCTGGTGGGTATGTATGTATGTATGTATGCACAAGATAGTATTTTAATTAGCTTCTTGCAGTTGTACTAACTAGCTAGCTGCGTTACCGATCTTGCTTGCTAGCTAGGTACTAACTGAGTGAGTGATCGACGAATGAGCTAGGTGCAAGAAGAAATTAAATTGTGCAATTAAGCTGGCTCAGCTCAGCTCAGCTCGATCAGGGACACCCGGTTGATGAGAGCTGGCTTGCTGATGGAGCGAGATTTATAGCTACTGGCAATGCAAGGCGAACGATTGCAGCTTTGCTAGTGTCCAAGCGATCGAGTGTGTGCCCGACTCTTCCAGACCGTGCCTGCATATTCCCTGCATTGATTTATTACGAGTACTAGTTAAATTGATCACCAATTAGGCTGTGTTTACTTCCAACCAAAGTTTAGAATTTGGTTGAAATTGGAGACGATGTGACTGAAAAGTCGTGTGTAAATGAAAGGTTTGATGTGATGGAAAGTTGGAAGTTTGAAAAAAAACTTTGGAACTAAACACACCCTTAGACACAAATTCTGTAAGCCCAAGTAGCTATACTATATTCACTACCAGACTTTAGAGCTATCCTGTGGGCCGTGATATTTTCTGTGCGTTTTGCAGCCAACCCACAGAACATCGCTATAGTTCTGTCGGTTGTGCTAGGACTCATAGAAAATTACCACTGACAGGTGGGCCTAAATCCATCGTATAGAAGTCCAGCAGCCCACACAAGAAAACCTAGTTTTTCATCCCTCACGTCCCAATCCCTCGAGCCGCCGCCGCCACCCCTCTCCTCCTTCTGCAGTCCCCATCGCCACTCGCGAGTAGATCCAGCGCCGGCGCCGGTGCTTTGACGAATGGAGACCACGCCGCCGCCTTGTGCCATCGATGAGCCATCTCTTCCCCGGCGGTGCCAGCCAACCCAAGTTCAGGGTCTTCAGATCCATATGCCCCATTCTCAATGGTCACGGATCCAGCCATCCCGAGGCTGGGTGTTCCAGATCCGGTGGCTCCCATCTCCGGCGGCGCCAGGTCTAGCCTCGAGGTGAGTGGATCTGCGGCAGTTTGTCCCCAGCAAGCCTCCTCGTCTAACAGCTGGTAGGTTTGCTCTCCGGATTATTTTGCAAGGATTTGTAGTATGTGATTACCAAGAGTAGATCTGGATATTTGTCTTGATTTGGAGTAAATGATCACCGTATAGTTGATCTGGATATTTGTCTTGATCTGGATAGTCTAGACAATTAGACTTCAAGACCGATAATTGACTTGCAATATATTATTTTGCTTCGGGTAGCAAATCATCTGTCTACTAATATTGTTGCCAATTACTTTACCTTTAGGTGCCAATTACGAAATACAGAGATGTTCTGATGACTTTAGGTGCCCTTTTTTGAATTAGTTAATCAATTAAAAGTATAAGTAGAATGATATTTTATTCACCTTACTCTTTTTTTTTCAAAGCCCTGAGACAGCCCTGATTCCCGGATATTAAGCAAGAAAAGTTGATTCCCATATTAGTCTACATTATGTAACTTAGTCCATAATAGAAACTTAATTTTCTTGGATTAGTCTAGTGTATAATGTCCATTTTACATCTAAATAATTTGTTTCTTGTTTCAACTTATATCAGGACCATCTAATTTTCCTCTCTCAAGCCATTTTGTGAAGACCTAATACAGTGGCACCACAACAGGTACTCCCACATTAGAGTCCCTTGCTACTAAAAAAACTTCCCTGTTTTATATTTAAATGTCATGAGACAAAGCTTCATCAGTTACAGTAAAGTGATCTGCTTGAATGTGTTGCTAAATATAACTAACAAATGTGCATGACCTAAACTGATTCTTTGTATAGCTGATTTGCATATTCAATTTGTCCATCTTGCAGAGTCCATTCCAAAACTACAGAAGAACGCCAAATTTCAACGAAGTCTTAGGTACAGATTAAGTGCCACATCTTAGTGCATATCTTGCAAGTTATTATTTTTGTTGCACATCATTCAACACCTGTTGCCTTTTTGCTTGCAGCTGATTGAAAGGTGTTGATCAATCAGAATTTTCGTACAATGTTTGGTGGATAATTTTATCTTGAAAGATAAAATATGAATCTTTATAAGTGTATCTTTATAAATTGTAACATAGATGGAGACTTGCAGTTCCTTTACCACTGGGTGGCTATTTTCTTAGTGTTTGTAAACAGGATTGACACAAAGTTGAAACTTTGATATGTATATCTCACTGAAGTTGATGTATCTGTGCACAATTGTACTATGAATATTTGATTGATGTAAATAATTATGTATGGATCTAATCATGAGTGCAATATCCAAATCAATTTACTTGTGTATTAATCTGAAGTGCATGTGCATAGCATTCTCTCTTCTTTTTTTTTTTCCTTGGAAAGCCAATTTTTCTGACGGTGCACTCGTCAGAACTATGTTCTCTCAAACCCGGCGTCTCAGTTTTTTTCTGTGTTCCACCCACAGGAAAAGGCCGTCAGAAATTATTATTCTGTCGGGAAACCGACAGAACAATTGAATTTTTCCATGGTAATTTTTCTGTCGGCAATTTCTGACGGGGCACCTACAGGAATATTTTTTCTGACGGTAAAACCAATTTTCCTGACGGTTTTTCTCCTACAGGCTAGATGCAAAGTCTGGTATGATTGGCTGCTAGCTTGCCAGCTACATGCGGCCGATTGGGATGGATCGGATGGATGAACCAATTAAGCTGTCCGTACGCACGTCGTTGGTGTGGATGAGATTGGAGGTGCCTCATAAACCACACACACTAAACACGCTCAGGAAATAATCCATCCGATTAATAACTATCGTCGTTGCATATATTTTGTGGCGCGTATGTATGTGTATATACGTGGCTACTGCTCCACCTCCCGATGGATGCGATCCGACGATCCACAAAAAAGCCGGCCAAGGGCCCATATCCATCAATCCATGGAAGCTTGCAGCTCCTTTACTTTTGTCGCGTGCCCATGCATAATTTCATTTGCAATTTTCTTACATAGTGCTAGATTATAATAATTGGCTGTAACTCTTTTGAACAAAGGCCACGATGTAATTTTATTTCATTATCTACAAAATATTTGTTGATAAATTTTCTCCTAAAAATTTAACATATGTAATTACAATATAATCATAGTATAATTACACTATAACTTAATTGCATGCGTAATTACACTGTAACTTGCATGTAAGTACAATATAACTTGTATGTAACTTTCACATAATTTTGAACCGCTAGATTTGTTTCAAGATTTGTGCAAGTGAAGAAGATCAAAGGATAGCTTTCACATAATCTTGAATTGAAAGGTTTCTAAGAACATCAAAGAACAAAATTATAGAATCAAACATGCACATGTTAGCATCCAAGAACACAAATATGGAAGGACAACAATGAACACATCCACCGCCACTTGCCGTGGTAAAGTGCGTCGTCGATCGCCTTTTCTCGCCAATGCGTCGATTTGCTGCCATTGTGGCCCCCTCCCCCTACCCCACCCTACCATAGATGGATCTTGCCACCACTGAGACGGTGGTGGCCGAATCTAGCCGATGCCAACCTTGTGGTGGCAGGATCTGGAAGGTAGTGAGCTCCCAAGGAGGAGGCGAGGCGACTGATCGAAGCTAACCGCCGACCGCACCTTTCCCCACGCCAGTGTGGGCCTTATAGGCTCGAGCCGCAACTAGATCCGCCAAACAGAGAGAAGAGTCATTGGCGGATGTGGAAGGGCACAACGGGGATTCGGTGGAGAAGCACGTTGGTGGCATTGGTGCAGATCTGGTGGAGAAAGCTCGTTGGTGGCATTGGCGGGATCCGATGGAGAGGGGATAGATGGCTGTGTTGGCCAAAAAGGGTTGATGTCTTCGATTCCAATTAATCCTTGTCGTTTGAGTAGGGGAGAGCAGCAAAGAGGAGGCGGAAGCAGAGGCGGCTTGAGCGGCAAGTCCACAGGAAGCAGAGGTGGCAAGAGAGGGGGAGGGAGAACATGAGTTGGAGAGGAGCCAATCGAATAGTAAAAGAGAGGTTCGTAGATATTTTCGTCAATGGCATCCTCTACGCGCTCATCCAGTTGACTCGGCTTATCCATAAGTGTCGGTTTTTTTAAGAAAACCAGTACGGATGACTCAGCTTCTAGCATCGGTTTTTAGAGAATTGGTACTGATGACTCACATATAGGTGCCATGTTTTAATAAATTAACCGGTAATAATAAGGTGTTATAGGTGGCAGTTTTATTTGAGGCGCCACTTGGGAGGGAAGGGGGATAGAAAATGTCTCATAGGTACTGGTTTTAAGTGAGCCGGTACCTATGATGCCAGTCTCTATGTGGTGTTATGTAGTACTCCCTCCGTCCCATAATAAGCGTAATTGTGGATTTTAGTGCCCAACTTTGACCATATGTCATATTTGAAATATTTTTATGATTAGTATTTTTATTTTTATTAGATGATAAAATATGAATAGTACTTTATGTGTGACTTAACTTCTCAAATTTTTTTATAAATTTTTCAAATAAGACGGACGGTCAAACGTTAACGTTGGACACGAAAACTTATGGCTACACTTATAATGGTATGGAGGGAGGCTGTGTTTAGTTTTCTTCAAACCTCCAATTTTTCCGTCACATCAAATGTTTGGACACATGCATGGAGCCTTAAATGTGGATAAAAAACCAATTGCACAGTTTACATGTAAATTGCGAGACGAATCTTTTGAGCCTAATTACACCATGAACATGGTGGTGCTACAGTAAACATTTGCTAATGATGGATTAACTAGGCTTAATATATTCGTCTCACAGTTTATAGGCGAAATATGTAATTTATTTTGTTATTAGTCTACATTTAATACTTCAAATGCGTGTCCGTATACGTCAAAAGTTTTTATTTTTTGCTAAAACAACTAAATACGGCCGGAGTAGCAATGTGCAGGCCAATAAATTAGCAGCAGTCAGGAGTCTTGGAGCTAGCTAGCTAGCTGTAGGGCATGCATGCAGTGCCAGTTCATGGGAGATCGAATAATCCATGCATTGAGGCAGCAGGAGGCCCTAGCAGGGCGTCTTGATTTGAATTATTCCAATGGAGGACAGCACCCATCGATCCAGCAAATGCAAACCATGTGTGGATTACTAATGGGACATATATATATCATATATATATAAGTAGTACACATCTATCCTAGCTAGTACGTACTGCTGGCCGTATATTACTATGCAAATCGAGAGAAACACCATATGCAAACGCATGCATCCTCTGAACTTTTGGAATTCATCGATCATCCTCTGTAGCTAGAGCCAAATGCCCAAATTAAGAGCAATGCCAGCATGCAAGGCCAGTTTGTTGTTGTTCCTACCTTACAGTTGCCCCCTCTCCTCAGTTCTCTCTCTCTCTCTCTCTGCAGCCATGCAGGCAAGCAAAGACACACACACACACAAGAAAATCATTTGTTGATTACAGAATTTCTAACTAAAATGTGTATATTTTTCGTATGAAAATATGTACATATGTATAATCTTAATGTGGTATGGCAAGGAAAGATGATGATGGTGGCTGGAAGAACGGCTCTTATAAAGTCAGTCCTCTTTGCATAACCCATCTACCACATGACGGTCCTGAAGCTTTTGAAGGGGATCCTGAACGCTATAGACAAAACAAGACGCAAATTAATTCCTGTGGGCAGGAGGGGATGATATCTTGGGAGAAAAATGCAAAGTTAATTGGGAAAAAGTATGCAAGCCGAATGAGCTAGGAGGGCTAGGAGCCCTCAGATTGATATCTGTGGTTCGAATAAGACCTTGGGCTGGCACCCTAGTGTTAGGTGATCATTTGGACAGAGAGCTGTTCGCGGTAGCGTAGCGACCACCATAACCATAGGCGATGGGAAGACAACAGGCTTCTAGAGCACTCGCATTGATTGCGCCGGCAATCTACACAGCCTCCATAAGCAAGAATAGATCTGTCTGTGAGGCCCTCCTCTCCAACAAGTGGGTCAGAGAGACATCCAGTTGTACCATATCACGACGAGAGAGCATCTTTGCTGATACGTCGAGCTTTGGACCTTGATATGCAATGCTCTCCTGCTAGCTAGGGCAACAACGCGACAACATCGTCTGGAAACTCACCACAAATAGGGAATACAAGGCAAAATCAGCTTACCAGCTCCTATTCCTGGGGGCGGCAAGGTCAACTTTCAATGAGACAATATGGAAATGATGGGCATCGCCGAAGTGCAAGTTCTTCACATGGCTGGTCATACAAAGCAGAGTCTGGACAGCAAACAGGCTAAAAAAAGTTGGACAAATCAGCAAATATGCCCCTCTACTACACCACACAGGAAATGGCATTGCACCTCTTTGCACGTTATAGACTCTCCTGCCGAATCTGGGTAGTGATTCAGTGGTGGACAGGCTTGAATTTGAACTAACAATCTTGGGATGACTATGCCTCAGTGGAGGAGTGGTATACCACCTCCCGCATACACCTCATAACCCGGTGAAGATGCTCAAGCCTCTTCTGACCTTCATCGCTCGGGAAATTTGGTGCGAGTGCAATGTCAGTATCTTTCAACATGTCGCCACCCCACATGTCACAATCATCGCCAAAATAAAAGAGTGGCAGCTGCATAGGCAAAAGTGGGGGTTGTCTACCTTAGGGGGTTCGCTGTTTCGGGAAAAATTACCTAAGACTCTCTTTTTGTGGGTTCCTACCTATTTAGAAGCCATGTACCTATCTTTTGCCCCTGCTCTATCAGTATACACACGAGGCAAAACTTTTGCCTTCTTTTCAAAAAAAAAATCTTAATCCGTATAATATACTCTATATACAAGAGGAATCAGAATGTCATCTGCAATATGCAGTGCCCCAACTTTGAACGATGCATGGATGCGCGCTTTTAATTAGGATCGGAAGTGCACGCAAAAGACAAAGAACAGATATGATCACTTCGTCAGTTCGTCGTCCTCACTAGCTAGCTAACTAGCTATACGTACTGTCGATCAGCTTCTAGCTAGTCTTTGTTAAGCTATACTAATATGTAAGATTAATAAAGATGCACACAGTTGGACATAACTGATTGTCCTATAACCTTTATATATATATATAATTATTTTAAGGATCTAATTTAGAATTTCAACTTTCACGGTGTAGGAATAGGGCTGGATATGATCAATCATATTGCTTGAATCTAGGTAATTGATACTCCTAATTAATCATGTAAAATTTCTAGTCTAGCCTGAACTGATAGTAATCGACACATTGAGCTAAGGTTCAGAACTGCAGATCAGCTTTTAAGTATATATGGAGGGAACGGGAACAGTATAAATAATACTAGGAAGAAATTAAAATGCATGGTAAAAAGAGATCGATCAAATTTGACCATAGAAGTTGTATACAAACACATACAATACAATACAAAATCCTAATACCGATATGATCGAATCGACTGGATACAATTCTTCAGAAGAGAATGTAATCAATACACTAATATCAAGCTTAATTCTTCTACAACACTGGCATACATATATTTATATGCACTGCACGCATTTGGAAGGAGGGAGAGAGAGATGTAAGCATGCTGGGCCTTGCAAACTAATTAAGAAACGAATTGATCCAAGAGAAGTCACAAGGGGAAGAAAAACTGAGAAATTAAATGAAGAAGCCAGCTAACAAGACCTATATATATATATACGGAGAGACTAGAGTGATCCACACTGGGGTACTTGTCAATCAATTTCATGCAGATTAATTAAGCGTGCACAACAGCTTTAGGAGGAGTACTAGTCCCAAGCCTAAGCTCTAGATCTAGTACTGATCCTGCTTGTTGATGCTGCTGATCCCCAACCACAAGGGCAGAAGCAGAAGCAATTATAGAGCTAGGGCTTGCGGCGGCTGTTGTTGGTGTGATGATCAGTACCTGATGATGATGATCTCCTCCTTCACATGACGACGGCAGCTGATCCACCAAACCAAGCCTCCTCCTCTTGTACCTTCTCCCGGCCGGTTCGTCCTCGTCCTGATCTGCAACTACTTGTACTTGCTGTCTCGGTACCCTCTTCTTGATGGTTTCTTGATCTCTTGCTAGCAGTAGTATGTCGTTACTGCAAGTAGTATTATCGGTGGAGGTGGTGCTAGGTTTAGAGAAAGAGGTATAGTAAGGGCCAGCTTGCTGATCTTGGGGTGCTTCAGCTTCTTCTTCTTGGTGGCTGGGGGAGGAGGAGGAGGAGGTCTGCCTCTGTCGGAGACGAGCCCGGTCGCGGCGGTGCACGTTCATGTGGCCGCCGAGCGCCTGCGCCGACCGGAACTCGCGCTGGCAGAAGCTGCACGTGTAGAAGCGCGGCGGCCACACGCAGCCGCCGAGGTTGGCGTTGGCCGCCGCATCGCGCGCGAACGCCTGCTCCTCCCACGACGCCGATTGCCTGATGATTCGTCTTCTCCCTGCCGATCCCCACATCACCCACTCCTCCTCGCCTCTTTGCTCCTCCATTACTGCTGCTCTGCTATGCTAGCTAGCTGTGGATCGATCGAGTTCATTAAAGCAGCCAAGGTACTACGTACTAGCTAATTAACCTCCTCTCTTGATGTTCTACTGCTGCAGCAGCAGCCAGCTGCTAGCCGAGTAGTAGCAGAGATTGAGTACTCCACTAGCCGGCTTACTAAGTAGCACTAGCTAGTACCGATCGACAATAATCAAGCGGCTCTAGCTCGTCTCAAAATAAATAAATCTAGTACATATTGAATGTGACGATTCTAATACTACAAATCTAAACAGGCTAAACCAACTAATTAGAGCGAGTTGCGGTGTGTAAGAAGCAATCAGTCGACCGAGCAATCAATCAAGAGGTGCATGCATCTCCGTGTGCAGCGAGAGACACACTTGACGGTCGACGATGACAGAAGACTACGCATATTTGCAGGAGGAAGAAATTAGGAGAAGACTAGTGGAACGAAGTCTCGCAAGCTAAGCTAAGCTATAGGAGAGGCCGGCCAGCCGGAGAAGAATTAAGCAAGGATTGGATCAGATCAGATCGGTGTATATATGTCTCATGTGTGTGTGCGCGTACAGTGTATGATTGGATGACATGTCTTCTCCTCGATCAGGTTTTGTTCTTTAGGTATATATTGGTTACTGCACTGTGCACATGTGGCCTGCTAGCTCCTCTTTAATTTATTCATTCGTTTCCTTCTTGGGTTTATTAATTTCAGAGGAAAAAATATGTAGCTTAATTCATTATTTAATTTGCTATTATATATGTATAGAGGGAAGCAAATTAATTTCTCTCACACCAGTGGTGTAATTAAGATGTTTTTTTATTGGACAAAATGTAAAATCCAGGAGCATATATATAATTGGAGAATGCGTTGTCCGGCAAAATCATGTTTTTAAATTATATATTTGTTGGTCGATCTTAACTAACTGGTCATTGATGTGTCTCTGCAATTCATTCAAGGCAATCCTAGCTAGCTAGCTAGTCATCCTAATCTATCGAGGTGGTAGTGTGTCTCCATCGAATCTGGAATTCTAAATTGATTCTCTTGCATATGCATATATGTACATGTTTTCATTGAAATGCCGGTAATAGTTTTTCTTCTAAAATCTTTTCAGGTAATAATTCAGTTCGAAGAAGAGTCCACTGAAAGAGAATAAACACTGATAGCTAGATGTTGTTGACAGTTCAATAGGCAAAGGCATCCGAGGTGCTCCCACCCGATTATACAGCATCATCGATGAGCTAATGAGAGGTACATGTCGCCAAAAAGAGGATTTTAATCACTTGAGAGAATGTTTTGTGTGTATCGTTTTCTCTAATATAAATGGTTATGAAAAATTTTGATAAAATTTGACAATTGTAGAGTATAGTGTGACATCTGTTTCCACCAAAGTTCAAATTCAATCTACACACAGTGTCGGTACTGTTTATACGTTAGATTTGTCGTCTTTTTTGTGTGTGTTTCTCAATGTAAGTTGAGTTTAGAGTTAAATTTTTCAGAGTGGTATATATGTATATTGTATGAACGTTGTCATTTTTTTAAGAAAAATTAATAACTTTTTTGGATGGTATTTTTGAACAAATATTGAAGGGACATCTCTCGAGGACTTAAAAGAGTTCTCTATACAATACCAATGGATTTAGGTGCACGTCAGCTATTCGGTGAGAGAAGTTCAAAATTATTCGTGAAATTTTTTTTCTCAGTTAAATACCCAAACGACAACAGGATGTTTTGGCCTTTTCATCCATCGTTTAGATTTACTAATATCCATATGAATTTAAACAAATATAAAACACATACATGGGTCCATACATGAAACTATTTAAAACTTAAAACATTTTATAATATGAATAAGAGAAAGTTAGTACTTAATAAACCCTAAGTTCATGTAATACATATAAATGTTTTTGTATGAATGTTTCTATGAGTCTTGTTGGAGTTTAATTACTCGAGGGGTAAATCTGCCTTTAATTAATTTGAGTGATGGTTCAAGCTACTCCCTCTGTTCTATTTTTAAGTGCAGATATGATTTTCCATGCACGACTTTTTGACTATCCGTCTTATTTGAAAATTTTTTTAAAAAATTTAAAAACATAAGTCACATATAAAGTACTATTCATGTTTTATCATCTCATAGCAATAAAAATACTAATTATAAAAAAAATTAAATAAGACGAACGATCAAAGTTGGGCACGGAAACTTATAGTTGCACTTAAAATGGGATGGAGGGAGTAGCTAGCTAGCCTGCGTGGATTAATTTAGCTAATTATTTTTCATGTTGCAGTTGACCTCTCAATCTACACTACTACTCCTATCTATCAATCTGAACATTTACACATTTAATCCGTCTAGATATCTAGCAAGTCATGCCCCAGATGCTAGCTAGCAGGTAGCAGCACTATATATTGTTGGCTGCAGGAAGGGACGCCAAATCGATTACACATCGCGACATGAGTTCTTCATTTGAACAAGGCACCTAAATAGTTAAATTAAAGCAAGAAGTGGCGTTCTTGAGATGGACAAGATCAGAACCACACGGAATCAGAATTGTAGATCGATTTGGTAGTGTGTTAATTAGCATGACATCTAGCTAGCAGCTGGTATGTTTTCTTCTCACTGTCCTACACTCTGGCCTCCACCTGATTATACTTAACTCCACTATTTAGTCGACTACTAGCGAGTAGTCGCTAGAGCCATAAAAAGTTGATGCTTGTGAGATGCGTTTGTCTTGTTGCTTGCTTAGCCTGATTCATTTTGTCTTGTTTTCTCACCGCTTTTCCACATCCGCGTTCCGATATCTTATTTCTTTAATTTACTGAGCATAGCTAGATAATCTCTAGTGATCGGTTGATTCACATTGTTGGATTTCTTCGGTTGTACTTAATGGCAGTGCACATTATTTGCTTTCATTGTCACAGATAATATAAGTTGGTATTTCATAAATTGGCATAGTCTGTCATCGATCTGATCTGACTGTATAATAGCGACTCATCACAGTATTGCACTGTAAATCTGTTTTGCTCCATGCTTGCAGGCAGCATGGCAGCACTGATCAAGAAAACGAAAAGGACAGGTTAAATTCACAAAAACAAAAGGTTAATTTGTCCAGGGAGGGCCAAAGGCTAGCTGCAACTGTAGATACACATGCATGCATTTCGAATATATAGATAGATGAGATGAAAGGGTTGGCTGGCAGTGGCAGCGCAACTGTTAACTGGCCCTCCTGATAGATACTACAGTATATGATCAATGATCTGTGAGATAGTAGTAGGATCTTTAATTTTCTCTGTGCAATGTGCACAGCACAGGGAAGGAGGGGTCACTGTTGGTTGGGTATTAGTGCTGGCTGGGCAGGCACAGGCAGGCAGGCAAAGATTCTTGTGCTCTTGTCTCATGTTCTCAGTACTCTGACTGAAAGCTGCTGCACACTAAAATTAAGATTGTTCTCATGTGCTTTGCTCTGGATCAAAGCAGCTGCCTGCCTCCACATACAGCATCTCACGCATCGGGCAGACGGGTGGACATTTCATCTTGCACCACCACTGCACTACTCCACTACTAGTATGCAGGGTTCTCAAACCGTTTTGGGTGAGATTACCTTCATCCCACGGTTTCAACTGTTAACGTAGTAACCGTACGGTTACCATAACAACCTTGCGATTAACACGAAAAAAATGGAGAAGGTTACTATACGTGATAACCGTGATAGCCGCATATTTTTTATACCCTGCTAGTAAGTAGAAGTAACTACTTAATAAAGCAACCTAAAACTAAAGGGGGCATTTCATAGGGGCATTTCATAGTACAATGAATCTGGACAGATTTATTGTGCTTTAAAAATACTCCATCTGGTACTAAGTTGCTATATTATACGACGAAAGAAGTATATTTTAATATGGTACTAAGTTGCTATATTATACGACAAAAGAAGTATATTTTAATATGGAGGGAGGCGCTAGCCCGTTTGCACCCCTACCTATTCCTAGTGGTGGCAAGGCTCAGAGTGAGCGTGAAGGGTGGCGGCAGCCGGGCTTGGCTCAGAGCAATTGAGGGTGTGTTTGGTTGGGCTTTTCAATCAGCTTTTACTTTTGCAAAAGCTAACCAAAGAGCCCAAATGCTACAGCTACTTTTGCCCAAAGCCAGTTTTTGGTCTACTACAAATCAAAAGCACCTCTACCCCCGCTTTCACCTGCTTTTGGGAAAAAAAAAATTACCCAGCTCTGCCATTACCAAAAAACGGTTCGTTCTTTTTCTCCAATCGCGTCGCTCCTCGTCCTCCTCACTTCGCCGTCACCAAACAGACCACGCCACCGCCGGCGCTCCTCCTCCCCGTTGCCGTCGCCGCCGCCCCTCCTCGCCGCCGCCGCCTCTCCTCCTCGCCCCGTCGCCGCCGCCGCTGCTTCTCCAGCCAAGCTACCCGCGCGTGCAAAGTCGTCGTCGTTCGGTCGTCGTTGGCGGGCATGGGAGGTGCTCGCGGCGGATCTCCCTTGCGGGCAGAGGCCGTGGTCATCGGCAGCAGCAGCCCGGCCTTCCACTAGGTGGACCCGCCGATGCTCCGCCTCCGCTTAGGCGCCACGAGCTCCGCTCCCAGCTCCAAATCCCTCGCGGAGCCCCAATGCCACCCTGCTGGACGACTGCTTCCGCCGCAGCGCAAGGCTACGGCGCGGCGGCGTGATCTGCTTGGCGTGCGCGTCCGGGTCGGTGAACTTCCGCATGAGCTTGTCTGACGACGCCTTCGCCACGTGCTGCACGGACACCGTCCCCCGCCGCCGCCGCTTCTCCAGCCGAGCTGCCCACACGTGCGAAGTCGTCGTTGTTCGGTCGTCATCGGCGGGCATGGGAGGTGGCCATGGTGGAGCTCCAGCAATGGCGAGCACGCGTGCGCAGTGGCCTCAGCCTTGCCGCCCGCGACTGCCTCCACCGCCGCCCGCGACTGCCTCCGCCGCCGCCCGCGTCTGCCTCTACCTCCTCGCCGAGCCGCCACCGCCACTCCTCCTCCAGCCGAGCTAGCAGGTCGCGCGTGCGAAGTCGTCGTCGTCAGCCGCCAGCATGCTCATTTTCAAAGCTAATTTTCAAAAAAATCCTCACAGCTACTTTTTCAAAGCTACTTTTCAAAAAAATCACAGTCGACAGCTGCTTTTTTAAAAGCCACAGCCCAACCAAACACACCCATTGCTGGCCGAGGCGGGAGTTGTTCGGTTCGGATAGAGGCATGGCATGGCCGTAAGCCGGTCACAGCGCCCAATTCCTTGGTCTGATCGACGCGCCAGGGTAATGCTAACACTGTGTCCAATTGACACGTAAACTTGACTGCTATTAATTAACCCTTCATCAGGCTACGCAGTATACATAAAGCCAGCAGTTATAAAATATAAACAAACAAACAAACAAACAAACAAACTTCGACTTCGAGATCGATAAGAACGAGAAAAAGATGATAAAACCAACAAAAGCACCAAAGTAACACGCAGCACTTTAACCAGTAAACCTCATCTCAACGTTAACTCACTAATCTGACAACTTTCTGATTCGAATAGTTCACTTCTGTCATGGCATGTACCCCCGTCCAAGCAAACCACAAAATAGCACGCATCAAATTAAGCTTATGACAAATTACATCATGGTGGCCTCCAGAAACACAAAGGTCTCATGATGATAGTATAGTGAATTTGGGGAAAGAAAATCTAAACTGTAGGATCATCTCAGGAGATAGATACCTGTGGCTAGGACACCTATTTCCTCCCATGAACACAATGCTATCACCACTGCGAGATGTCAAACCCTTGTTTCGATGATTTGGACAAAGAGAAAGAGAGTAGCCCCCACAATTTACAAATGCTTCCCGTCTTTCTCCTCGATAGCCTTGGCATTGCGGTAATCCTTGTCCGTGCCAAACAGCCTATCACAAACAGGAAGGCTCCTCATGTAAAGAGTCAGGTAAACATGCATGATTACACATAGCAAAGTCAATGATTTCTCACCAGTCCATGTAAACAAAAGTAGAGGCGTAGTTTCCTGATTTGGTGTAGAGCACACGGTGATGATAGTCATGAAAGTCGGAGCTGGTCATAGGAAAAGACGGCATTCAGGACACCAATAGAGTCCCCATACCATTTTATATCACACTTACAATATCTAGATTACTTACCCTCCATACAGTGGCAAGAAATTTGATGGGCTCCATGGGAAATGGTATCCACTGTGAGCTTCAACTGTCTCCAATACCCTCAACACCATCCACAGCCATAGAGTGAACAAGTGCGGACCAGTGAGGGCCGGACCAACAATTGTGGCGAACCCAAGGAACAAAATTTCAGCAGGGTGGGCATATTCTGAAGTCAAGCCAAAGGGTGTAGCATATCTGCCCAGGAAATTGTTATTTAAAAGAACTGGAACAATAACAAAATGTAAAAGTATGAGGCCAAGATGTAGCATTACGTACTCATGGTGAACGCTGTGAACATGCTTGTATAGCCATTTGGTGTGCAGTGCCCTATGTCCCCAATAAAATATAAAATCCTCGAGTACAAAGTAAAAAAGAACTTGAGAAACAATAACCGTCCTGCATCAACATAGGTGGAATGTTAAACATTGCAATAAATGAAGTGCTACCCTGGTTTAAAGATTGAAACTTGAATACCAGTGTGGCAGAGGAAGAGAGCTCCTCAGGCCCATGAATTTGAAGGCAGGGTAGGATAAAACCATTACAGGCAAGTTCACACAGACATGGTACAGAATGAGACGCAGCACACATCTATTCTGGTAAGAAGGGGTATTGCTCTTCTTCTGCAAAGATCCACACAATTTTTTTTTATGAGACCAGATATGGCAGCAAGCAAGTATAAATCTCTGCTGAGTTTCACAGTGTTCAACAGTTTAACTGTTGTCACAGAAGGCCCCCAAAAAGAAAAGGCACAGAGGGGAGCAATGAGTGAAATAGAAAGTAGGGACAGAACAAGAGCATACTCTCTTTTTTTTTAATTAAAAAAAAGGCAATGCATGTTAGTTTCATCAGGAGAACCATAAATGGACAGGAGAGACTTCTCATATTGTTCTTAATTTGATTTTGGGATCAACAAAGTGGCATGGCACCAACAGCTCAAATCGTACTGATATGACTTGTAAGTCGAGCACCGTAAACTGGGAACAAGAGCAATCACAAGCATGCTTTACTTTAAAACTGATTTGTGGTGAAACAAAGTACAACCTAGAAGCATTTAGCGACAGCGAACAGATCTGCCTTGAAACATGCACGCGGAGGTTGAGTATTTCTTGATGACTTGGTGGTATCTGGAAGCAACTTGTTTTCACAATTTTTGACTTCTTGTTCAGAGAATATATAAAACTAAGGTGCAGAGTATACAAGTCAACAGCATATATCTTCGAGCAAGGATATTTATCGACAATGTTCTCGGTAATTACTTTCCCTGTGAATGAGAATTTTCAAGATTTGTAGTAGCCTAGTAGGTAGGGCATTTATATGGTACTTAAAAGTGCAAGAAGAGTTTCCTATAAATGATGGGTGATAGTTCAAGTAATAATATGGTACCTAGCCTACACAACATAGATCTTTTTTTGGGGGAATACGCATAAGGAACACAACAAAGATCTAGTTTTGCCAGATAGATTCAATACTGCATTTCAAATATTTCACTATGTTCGTTTATTAAAAAAAATATTTCAGAAAAGTAGTATTCCACTCTGATCAGTGCAAACAAAGTCATCTGTTTATCCTGACAAAGCTGTAGAGCTTAATCCTCAAAACATTTATTGCCGAAGCATTTCACATACGAGGTTTTTGGTAGTTTGGAACTAGAGTGAAATTAAGCAACAGTTAAAACCATCCCATCCCATAGTCACTGAAGCGTTCAAGGGGCCTTTTGACTTTTTTTTTGGAGATGCTAAGACACACACACACACACACACACAAAGGTGATACTTAATTTCGTTTTCTGCGCACAGTGAGTTTGACTTGTTGCGAGGCATATTGATCAGCGTGGCGTTGGCATAGCAGAAACCAGAAGGCTCCCTGAAGTGGAATTAAGACACTCATACAACTGGAAAAGAAATCATAAATTATTTTTGGTTCCGTGATCCACCTTTCCATGTTGGTTGGGGGTGATTTTGTAAAAAAAAAAAAAAGAGACAATTCCAGTGGGTTTGATCTGGTTGGTAGGTCCTCCATAATAATAATAATAATAATAATTGTGCAAAAAGAAAAAAAAAACCGTAGGTACTGGAGATGCTATGTTGGGGTGGGGTGTAGTAGGAGACGAGATAGGAAAGAATGGATGGGAGAAAAAAGGGAAGGGGACCTGGATCTTGTACTTGGCGAAGAGGCCGAAGCGCTCGAAGAGGAGGGAGGGGAGGCCGGAGAGGAAGAAGACGGTCTCGTGGAGGAGGAAGGTGACGACGGTGGCGAGCTGGAACTCGGTGAAGCTGCCGGTGAGGCCCTGCGCGCATTGTTGACAGGATGAGATGAGAGATCTATCTATCCATGTATCATATCGTATATAATCTAATCTATGATGAGAAGAGCAAATCGAAAAGTAGAAGAAAGGGTTGGGTTGGGTTGGGGACTTGGGGGGTAGCGTACCTCCCAGGCGGAGTCGAGGGCGGACGCCGCCATTGGGCTCGCCGGCGAGGGGAGCAGAGGGGCGGGGGAGGGAGGGAGGAGAGAGAAGGGAATGAATGTGAGTGGTGGAGTCAGGAACGGAGGAGGAGAGAATGAATGAATGATCCGTGCGGTGCGTCGTGTCCTCCTCGCCCTCGCTCCTCTCGTGCTTTGCTTTGCTTGTCTTGTCTTGCGTGGCTGCACGTCCACCTGGCCTCAACTTGAGCTGTTTGTTTGTGCATCAATCACACTTGCCCCTCTCCCTCCCTCCCTCCCTCCGTCCACATCTGCCTTCCTTGTTTATCTTTCTCACACTCTGCTAGTGCTCTGCTCTCCACGTAGTAGTAGCACTAGTACAATATACAATCAAATGAACACAAGACAATACTCCCCCCTGCCAGCCAGTGCCCCCGTGTCTGTATATTTTCTTTTTAAAAGTCTATCAAGTGTACTCTGTGCGATCTGAACACTGATGCTCGCACATGGCCCATAGGTGATATATACTGTAGGTCCATCCAAATCTCGATCCATGTTTTACCCATTATTATTATTATTATTATTATTATTATTATTATTATTATTATTATTATTATTATTATTATTATTATTATTATTATTATTATTATTATTATTATTATTATATAGTATATTATAGTTGCTGCTACGCTATACTATCTCTTTCTCATATCAACTAATCGCTTTATTATCAGCTTTGCTTGCTAGGAATATAAATAAAAATCTGCCCCTCACATTTCAACAGTCTGTATTAGTCCCCACGCTCTCTCCGTATTACTCTAATCTCCTCTGCCACTGCACGCTGCCGCCTCCACCATCTCGCCCAACCATAGAAAAAAAAAACATACCAAGCCGGCCCCCAACTTGAATGTCCATTCCTGTAATGTAACAAACCCGTTTGTGCACACAAAAGGCCTTTGCCATCCAAAGTCTCAGGGATACCTCCATAAGCACCCACATAATCATATTACAACACAACACAACAGTTACAATCCTCTAATGTTTACATCACTCAAATGGGGATGCACACCAAGGGATTGCTTCCTTATCAACAACAAAAAAAACCTGCTAAAACACTTCCACCTCATCTCATCAGGTGTCCAGATAGTTTGCAGCCATCATCAGCTCCAGAGTTATCTCCGGTTCAATTTGAAACTCAGATGTCTCCTTCCCACTATCAACCAACCAAACAAAACAACAACCGAGTCACTTCAGTTGACGTTAAACATGAGCGCCTTAAATTTGAATGAAGTAAAATATTAAAACAACATTTGTTACCCTGAGTAAAATATACAAGACACATCTAGACTATCGATAGAGAAATATGACAGAATCAGAGTAATAAACGACTGGTTAGGTTCTCTGTTCTACCCTACAAAAAAAAAATGTAAGACTCATTTTGGTAGCATACCAAACACTCAGATCGAAACCTACAAGACACCTCCATCTCCACCAAAATTTGGCAATGCCAAAACATAAATCTAAAATCTGGACTGGAGAGTATAAGCTAGAAAACACTCAAGATCGCATTCTACTTGATATGCATATGTGCTATTTGAGTTATTTCAGAAGCATATATGAGTTAAGGAAACTGCCCCAAGTTTTAATAGTTTTGGATCACAAAGGCCTCCACAAAATACATGAACCACAAAGTCGATCACAAAACCAGTTGACAAATTGGGTAGTGCAGGGATTGAGAGATACACCAAAGCTAAATCCCTACCATGAAACCATAAAACTACCTAAAGAAGACAACAACCTTTTGGTGCACCATTATTTGAAAGGTGTATAATGCCTTCCACAATTTTAAAATGTTTGATAACCTTATACACTGTACACAGGCTAAAAATAATGTACTGTATGTAAGTTATTTATTGTATTCTGAAGTAACATTTGCATGTTTCATAAATTCCAAACAACCAAACATGAGAGTGCAATATGCTTATATATCTTATAGTAGTTGAAGGTTCCTGGTCCAAAATATCACAGGCAACTATCTCTACCAAGGCTTAGTTCTAGATTTTGAAATGAGATGTATCATTATAAATTTTGAAGGGACTAAAGTATTGATGCAGCTGCTGATGCTAAAGGTTTATGCTTCCCTTTTCAAAGCAGGATATCTTAATGCATAGTCCGATGGGTCTTAGAGGAAGGCAGGATTCGAGCAGTTGAAAAACAAGATAACTGGATGGATTTTTTTTGAAGGTGCTCCCAAGTTATTTTACAACATTTATCCTACATAATCCAATGGCTAATATGACTATTAGCCGCATAGGAGGTTGTCATCACTTAGCACTGAGGGGCAATAAAAACTTTTGACAGCATACCTACAAGGAAGTAATTAGATGCTAAATTAGCATCCCATTATAGAATTCCGGGGGATCATACTTTTCAAAAGGATATAATTTGATCATTTACTTTTATTCCCTTATATCAAGTATAAACATTAGTTAAGGGAAAGAATAGCATGAAATTTATCAACATTTGAACCTATAGATGTTGAAAAAAAATTAGTATCATAAATTAAATGTAGTGGAACATAGATTAGGTGAAATTCAAACAATATCAAATATATTGAATCAATAAACTTATACTTGAAACTGGAGAAATAAAAGTGGATGAAATGCAGACTTAATCTTTCAACATCCTCGAAATTCAGTCCAATAAATCTCGTGTATACAGTAAATCAAATTCAATAGGTGAATGTGTATAATTGTTCGCTGCATGAATGGTAACCAATCCGATCATTTATTGTGTTGACTTGTCTGCCTCTAACCATGGATATTAATGAGTATCAAGCATAAACAAGGTTTTGTTGGCATAGTACTGCCCATAGACATTGGAAGGGTAGGATTAATCCAAACTAGATCCAACTGCATAAGAGTTAGGACTAGTATGGGATTAGGGGTGGTGTGAGGACTGAATGAGGATGTCATGTGGAAAAGGTGGAAAGATTTACCTGGAGTAGTGGAGCGACCAGTAGAAGTACTGGCAGATCTTCTCGAGGATGGGGGTGCTGATCTCGGGGAACCTAACCTCGCCCTCGCGCGTCTCGGAGAAGCCGCCTGTGTTGGATTTGGATTTGGTGGATAATTCAAGGCAATCTAGGGTTTGAGAAAGCAAAGCGAATCGGATCGATAGATGGGGAAGGAGACGAACCGGGGGAGGTGAGCATGTTGCGGAGCGTGTTGGAGACCATGGCGGCCTTCTTGTCGACGACGAACTCGAAGCCCTCGGCGCTGATGAGCTTGACGAAGCCGGACGGTGCGTCGTCGTCGTCGTCGCCGTCGTCCTTGTGCAGGTGGGGTGGGGTTTGGTGCCCCGGCGCCTCTCCCTTCCGCAGCATCCTAGCTTGCCCCCTTCTTCCTCCGATTCTTCTTCTTCTTCTTCTTCTTGTCCCAGGCGAGACGCAGCCACGCAGGAGGAGGAGGAGGAGATCGGAGAAGAAGAAGATGACGGCCAGGCCTGGTCAGGCCTTGTGTGTTGGGCCTCATCCAGGCATATGGGCCCGTCTCCATGTATAGGCCCAACGGCCCAAGCGTAGCGGAGGCTCGGCACCAAAACTAAGGGGGGAAATAGTAAATTTGACAAAAGAAATACTTTTATCAAATTATTATTGGAAAATTATAGATTCAAGATTTAACACTAAGTTTATTAAGAAATGAGGTTTAAAACTTAAGTATCACAAAATTATAGATTTAATAATAAAGTTATCACTGATTACATATTATGGGGTTATAATTATTTAGGCTTTGTGATTAAATTGGTATTAAACATGTAATTTTGTGATAAATTTATGGCTAATATATTTGTAGTTTTACAATAATCTGTATTAAATTTTATTAAAATATAGCGAAATTTACTCTAATAAAAGATGCGAGCACCCATCATTTGGTTCTAGTTAGGCATACCCATTTGGTACTACTTACTTGTTGCTACTAGTTAGGCATTTGATATTAATAGTAGTTAGGTATCGCATCGTATTCCTAATTGATATTCCTATTGTACATCAAGACTAGAGCATCGTATCCCTTACGAAATGAAAATCAGGCTAACATGTTATATATACACTAGTAGAGGGAAGGTATATGAGTCGAATCCGAGTCATTTGCATTACCACTAGTCTAGTGATGTGCATCCGAGTCATGGAACAAAGCAAAAAAAGATGTCCAAACTAGCAGAAGATAATTAACCTGCTCATTTTTGTATGTGCAGAAAAATCAAAACACCGACCAAAAGCAAAAAAACCAATAAATAAGGGTGTAGGGAGTTGTTGAGTTGGGTCCGCGAATCGTGGTTTCCCACTAGCAAGCGCAAGCGCAGGCGCAAACGCAAACGCCGCCGCCGGTATGCCGGAGCACGGGTCGAAGCCCGACATCTCCTTCGCCGGCCGCTTCACCGCAAGCGCCATCGCTGCATGCTTCGCTGAGGTATCCAATCAATCCCCTTCGATTTCTCCGATTTCTCCTCTCCTCCTCCTAGAGAGAGCATTATTATAGGTAGATCGAGAAGGAACCAGCTGACGGATCGATGATTTGGTTCCGATCCGCAGGTGTGCACGATCCCCCTGGATACGGCCAAGGTGAGGCTTCAGCTGCAGAAGAACGTGGCCGCCGATGCCGCCCCCAAGTACCGCGGCCTCCTCGGCACCGCCGCCACCATCGCGCGCGAGGAAGGCGCCGCCGCTCTCTGGAAGGGCATCGTCCCGGGACTCCACCGCCAGTGCATCTACGGCGGCCTCCGCATCGGCCTCTACGAGCCCGTCCGTACCGTACTCCCCCCTCCTTCCCCTCATTTCCTTTTCATCCTGTCGCTATTATTCAACCCCACGCTTCGCAATCGCAACGCAGGTGAAATCCTTCTACGTTGGCAAAGACCATGTCGGGGATGTGCCTCTCACCAAGAAGATCGCTGCCGGCTTCACCACTGGTACTCTACCAACTCTGCTTTGCTTCCCATTCCCAACTAGTACTCACTCCGTTATATGCTGCTTCTTCTCATCTCAGGTGCCATTGCGATCAGTATCGCCAACCCCACTGACCTTGTCAAGGTTAGGCTTCAGGCGGAGGGCAAGCTGGCGCCCGGCGCCCCGCGCCGATATGCTGGGGCCATGGATGCCTATGCCAAGATTGTTAGGCAGGTTGACCTTCTGCTTCTTTCTTCGCATGCGCTTGCCTGTTCCATACCAACACATCATTGCTTGCTTCACATCTTTATTATATTATCCTCAGGAAGGGTTTGCTGCTTTGTGGACTGGCATTGGACCCAATGTTGCGCGCAATGCCATCATCAATGCTGCCGAGTTGGCCAGCTATGATCAAGTCAAGCAGGTTCCGTCCTTGTTTCTCGCAGTGACTGTACCATCAATTTCACAGTTCGCACGCGTCACAGGAAAGATGACACTGTTATCCTCGCCTTGCAGACTATTTTGAAGCTTCCTGGGTTCAAAGATGATGTGGTCACTCACCTCTTATCTGGTCTGGGCGCGGGCTTCTTCGCTGTCTGTGTTGGTTCTCCAGTGGATGTGGTGAGATGACCTTTATGCTCAGTAACCATTTTCTTGTGTACGCCTCGTCGCCTCCCTACTGCAGTTTGTGAATTTTTAGCAATTTTCTATTACACAACTAACTGTAAACATACTTTTCCTTTAATAGTTTCTTATGTATATCTGCTCCTGATGAAACATTGGTGATATTAGTCTTCTTTGGTACCCTGTCAATGCCCCTATCATCAGGAATATTGCTAACAAAGTTTCTATTGTAAATCGTGGAATATAACAGTGTGGCACACTATTCCAAGTCCCAACTAGGAAAATTTAGTATAGTGTACACCTCACATATTTAGGATGTGTAATCCACAGTATTGCCTCATTAGCTATTTTCATAGTCCGGGCTTTGGGAATTGCATGCTTCCGCGATTTATGCCTTTCATTGTTAACACATAGCGTGTCTGAGCTCCTCACATGCCTGTTCCCTTGTTTGTTGACATATATGACTCTTGTTACACATGTATGGAGATTCTGTTGCATTCTTTGTACGGCAATGGAGATTCCTAATTTCTTGTGGTTATTATCAAGGATGTATTGTATACTACTGTATATTTCTTGGTAACTGAATATTACTATATTAGTACCTGGACTGATAAGAAACACATTCTCACAGGTCAAGTCAAGAATGATGGGTGACTCGGCCTACACAAGTACTATTGATTGTTTCGTGAAGACGCTGAAGAATGATGTATGCTCTACTCCCTTACCCTGTTTGAGTTACTAGTAAATAGATCTTGTGTTATCATTCTTACATATTTGTAGATGTTTACCAGGTCTCATACAATAGAATATGCTACCCTGATTTCATATTGGCTGAAAGCATAGAATAGAATGCAATGAACATACCCTGATTTCATATTGGCTGAGCGCATAGAATAGAATGCAATGAACACGAACACTTAGATGATTCGCTGGTTACAGATCCAGCTTGTTTGTTGGAATCTGACTTCTTTATGGTTATCACTATGACAGTGACAGCTACCTAGTGGTTTTAGCTAGTTTTTCTACCAGGACGTTCTTAGGCCGAATTTCTATAAGGCAGGTCAGCACAAGTTATCTCGTTCAATCATGTTAAAGTGCATCTTGGTAGCGACATGGACTTCTTGTGTAAGTGCCCATCTTCATGGGCAGCCAACCAGCGGCAGGAATTGCTGGAATCGTCTTTTATTTCCTTCCTAGCACCTTTACCATTGATCTTGACAATTTTGCATGTGAGGCTTAATCTAGAGATGCACCCTGTTCCGTTGCAAACCTTCTCTGCCATATTACAGATAGCACAAGTATTTTGTTGTTGGGATACAGTAAATATGGATTTATGGGGGGATCAGAGGAGAGAATGGGGGAAGATACAGGAAGAAGGGGTACAGGGGGGGGAGGAGTAGAAGAGCAAGGAGAGTGATTGTCCAGGAAATATTTCTCCGTTACTGTTATGTTACTGGCTGAGCAAGGAGAATGATCGTCTTATGTACCCTGTCACAATTCAGCTCGAGTAAATGACATCTTTGTGCACAGTATAGCTTTCAGTGTTGCAAAGTGCAAACACACATTTTGAACTGTGCGAGCAAGGAGAATGATCGTCTTATGTACCCTGTCACAATTCAGCTCGAGTAAATGACATCTTTGTGCACAGTATAGCTTTCAGTGTTGCAAAGTGCAAACACACATTTTGAACTGTGCGAGCAAGGAGAATGATCGTCTTATGTACCCTGTCACAATTCAGCTCGAGTAAATGACATCTTTGTGCACAGTATAGCTTTCAGTGTTGCAAAGTGCAAACACACATTTTGAACTGTGCTGTGCAAATCTTATAATTGTAATGACTTAGCAGCTGGAAAACGCAGTTTACGTTTCAGCCAACTGTTGTATGCATTTTGAGCATGTAGCTAATAGAGGGTTTTTGTCTGCAGGGACCTCTGGCATTTTACAAAGGCTTCCTCCCAAACTTTGCTAGACTGGGATCATGGAATGTGATAATGTTCTTGACACTGGAGCAGGTAAAGCTGATATCTGAATCTATATTGTTGGATAAAAGTGCAGGGATGTACGCATTATTAA
This sequence comes from Oryza sativa Japonica Group, assembly GCF_034140825.1. NCBI lineage: Eukaryota > Viridiplantae > Streptophyta > Magnoliopsida > Poales > Poaceae > Oryza > Oryza sativa. The sequence goes on from NC_089045.1 coordinate 31,018,653, forward strand.
TATCATTGTTTTCCCCCTTGTTTTTACTTGAACAGGTCCAGAAGCTGTTTGTGAGGAAACCTGGTAGTTGAAGATTATAACACATGGTTTTTGCCATCGTGGAAAAAGAGGATGCGTACATTTTTTTTTTCTTAATCTTCTCTTACACAAGAAGCAACGGTTAACATCCTCCCTGAGAATTGGGGAACAAGGAAGAAACTTGAATGCTCAATTGTGAGAACGCTGTTGAGTAATAAATCTTAGCGGGCCTTTGCATGACCCCTGACAGAATTGGTGTAGTGCCTTTTTTTTGTGGAGAACCTCTCAATTTGTGGAAAATGATGAAAGATGAGCTGCAGAATTGAGCTCGGTTGAGACTTTTTTTTTCTTTTCCGATTGGAATATGGCCTGGTTGGTTCTCTGTTGTCTACATCGTAAAATGTTGGTTTACTGGCATTCACTGCTTATTTTGCTTTGCGGTGAATGAACACCGTTCACTTGCACTGAACTGAGGTCTGAGGGATCAAGCAAATTTTCCGGAAAACCATAAAATAATTTGAAAAGCGTGAGCAATAGCTTTTATACCGTGAAATATAGAGAGTATTTATATTTCCTGGAAGCCATGAATTATGTTTCTTCTGTTGCCTCTTCAGTCTTCACTGCACAAATCATGAAAAATGGCACTAAACCATGAGCTTCATTGCATAGTTGTATATCAGTATATGAAAGAAAAGGAGCCTTACAAACTGATGAAGGGAAAAGCGTTTTTCTTTTCAATCCAACACATGGCTGATTTGAAGCATATGAGATTATGAGACAGGCTTGAGTCTGGGACTGAATGGATGAAAGAAGAAACATGCATATGTCGTGGTTGGAGGAGATTAATAAACAAAAGGGTGTACTAGTGTAAATTAAGTAAGGTATAATGCACCCGTACGTGGTGGAGGCAATCACCAGTTGAGTTGTAAAACTGCAACAAGTATATATAAGCTGCTATGCTATGCACACTAATAATTTTTGATTGATGAGATTTAGGGCGGCTAAGGGTAATAATAATAAAATTGAGTTCAGTAGTAGTAGAGTCCAAGTGAGGTCCTCGGCAAGGTGGAGGAACGAGGAGGCCTGCTTCCAGCTCCAGCTCCAGAATTGTTGGCAATGGAGTTGGAGTAATCATCCTTGTGAAACTGATACCTGCAGGAGGAAGACGAAGAGTACCTGGCGCTGAAATTCCTCTCAAGCAAAACTTCATCTGCCCTCCTCATCCCCAACCTGCCGCCATTGAATGAGCTTCCAATTCCACTGAATGAGCTTCTTGCGCTGACGCTGCTGTTGCACCGGAGCATCTGGCCGTCGTAACCCCTTGCCCGGAGCTCCGGTGGCGCCGCCCGTGCCTCGCCGGCGAACGCACTGGCAGTGGCACCCACACTGTTGGTGGTGCTGCTCTTCTTGTGCAGGAGGCCCCAGATGCTCCACCCCTTGATCCCCTTGTTCTTAGGCTTGCTCTTTGCCTCTTGTCGTTCCCGGGCCAATAATGGCGGCGGCTCGAAGCTTGGCTGGTGATAGTGGAACGTGTGGGGCTGGTGGTACAGCTCTGTGGCCGGTGAAACCCTGGCATTGGCAGCCGCGGCCACCATCCTGGGGATTTGGTCGCCGGCGTCGGAGGAGGACTTGCGGTCGACGCTCCGGCGCCTCCTGCTGGAGCTGGAGGAGTCGAGGTAGTAGTCCCTTGTCTGGGCGGAGCCGCCGGGCACGTAAGCTCGCTCCTCCTCCTCCACGGGGATCTGGTCGTCGGAGCGTGGAACGAAGAGCGTGGGATGGTAGGACGCGCGGGGCTCGTCCAGCATGGTGCGGGTGGAGAAAGCGTCGCAGGAGCGGCGGGCCAGCAGCGCGGGGTCGGTGGCGGTGGCGGGGGGCGGGTGGTGGTGCTTGAGCTTGGACTTGCGACGCCATTCCTGCCAGCGCTTGCCCAGGGAGCCCAAGGCGAGCTTGGTGTTGGTTGGAGCATCAGCAGCATCGGGCAGGACTAGAGCATCCTGCTGCGGGTGCGGCTCCAAGTAGGATGAGGAGCGGGCGTAGTAGGAGAAGGACTTGCAGCGGCGGAGGTCGGATGGCGGGTGGAGGCCGGCGAGGCGGTCGCGGAGGCAGGCCGGGCAGAACCCCGTCACCGCCACGCCCGGGTGGAGCCCGCACACCGACACCGTCTCCATTATCCAACCACAATATGCCTCTGCAACTGCAACTGGACTAGTAGTAGATTTCTTCTTCTTCTTCTTCTTCTTGCAATTAAACTCTTGACTGAATATGCATGCTGCTAGGTCTGCGTTCGTTGCAGAGGAGGCAAACAAGGCAAAAGAAAACAAGAGGAGCAGAGCAGGCAAAAGAGACAGATCGATCGATGGTCTCTCTCTCTCCCTATTCTTCTTCTTCTACTTGAGTTGAGTCTTGAGCTGCTGCTGCTTCTTCTTTTCCCTTTTTCCCTTTCTCTTTTGCTTTTTTCCCTTCTCTGAATCCTTCTCTTCTTTCCCCACCCTCTGCCTCCTTGGACTTCACTGGACCCCATGCTTGTTTAGCTAGCTTAGCTCCGCATTCCTATAACTGTACCACCATTTTTTTTTCTTTCTTCTTTGTTTTGGATTGCAGTGTTAGCTTTGCTTTTACTTTTTACAACTTTTGATTTCCAACGTATACTCGCTCGCTCACTTACGTATATTACTACTAGTTAGTACAACCCATCTTACCCCTTTGATCTCATCTATCGATCGAGCTGTGTGTGGTTTTAGCACTAGTAGGTGAAATTGATGCATCATATCATGTCATATGTGTGGGTGTAGCATGCAGATTATTAGCTGGATCATGTCGAATTATCAATGGACCGGCCCCTTCCATGCCATGCACTTGCCATCATAATTAATTATTACTAACAAACTACGGGGGTGCACTGCATCATGGATCTCCACGCACGCATGCCCAACTTCGATTCCTCTCCTTCATCACCCTATCCATCCATATCACTTCTACTTATACACTGGACAGAGAATAACCCAATAAATACTGTAGGTAGGATTTTGGATGAATATACTAGCTAGTACTTTCTCTGTCCTAAAATATACTAAAATATAGCTATCTAATATAGAATATGACATTATCTATGTCTATATTTATAGTACTAGATAATATCACATTATATACTAGATAGCTATATTTTTAGAATGGATGTAGTAGTACATTAACCTAATTAATGTGCGTTGCTGTCTACCGTACGTACCGTTGAGCTTCATCATTTAGCCACTCGTCGTACTCGTATCGTATAGTGTACATATGCTTGCATTACCAGTAAATTGGTAATTGCCCATAGCCAGGCAATGGTGCCTCCAATTATCAATTGAACAAAATCTGAAAGCAAGCATCTACAAGGAAAAGAAAAGTACTAGTATTAATTACCTCCGTCCTAACCTAAAATATTGCTAGTGTTACTATGATTCTGACATGCTCATATCTAGATTCATAAACTAGGTAATGTCACATTATATACTAGGTATCTCCCGCTTGTATACACACACTTGTGCACGAAATTAAGGGCGTGTTTGGATGCCACCCTGGGAATCACGCCTGACTCAGGCGTCGATCTCAGGCGTTCGATTTCGGTCACCTGCGGCTAGATCGACCTGCCTGAGTGATAGCGCTCAGGCGAGGGCAGCAACCAAACACGCCCTAAATGCCTCTCACATGATACCTGATATATGCTTCTCACATTTTTCCCCCATGACTCAACAATGTTAACAAGTCATTGTTAAACAAACAGTGGGTTGCACAAAGTGACGGTGATGAACCGACAATTGGAGTATGTCAGTATGGATGGCTCCGATCGTCTGACAAGGAGAAATGCTACTGCACAATTCTTGTTGCTCATACTTTTATCAGCACCTACCAACAACAATGATACTAAGGCCATTCACAATGCGGGACACACCATGTCTCTAGATGAGAGAATGTGCCACATAGACTGAGACCACACCCCCTCTCCCACAATGCAAAGTAGCTCAAGCTGTGTCTTTGATTTTGCATGTCAGCTCTTATCATTTTCTATTTTAGTCCTTATGTTTTGATAATTTGTAGGGAACTACAATATTTACACCAAACACCTCAAAAACAGTAACAAAAATAAAGTTACCCCTTCCCATCTCATTCACTCCATTCCCCTCTCCCTCGCTGCTAGCCCTCACCACCGGCCGGCGCCACTCTCCCTCCCTCCACCGTCGGCTGACGCCTCAGGCACCACTCTCCCTCCACCACCAGCCGGCACCTCATGTCAGCGACCCCGAAGACAAAGTGAAAGTGTGCGGCTAACAACCTGGACAAGGCGCCTCGCAATAGACGCGAAGACCTCGGTGGTAGCGAGCAAGCCCTAGGTGAACGGAGCGGCGGAGACCTCACACGACAAACTCGGCTATAGTGCAAATCGGTTTGGATCTGCGGCGACTCCAACAACGGTGCTCCCAAATCTGGTCGTCGGTAGACTCCTCTTCTACCCCGCCTCCTTCTTGTCGCTGCCGCTTTCTCCTCTTCTCCTTTTCTCCTTGTTCCCCTTTCCATATATATGAAAGTTGCTTTAAAAAATCATATTAATCCATTTTCAAGTTTGAAATAATTAATACTCAATTAATCGTACACTAATGGTTCAGCTCGTTTTAAGTTTCTTCTCCAATCCTCTCCTCTAAAACACTCCCTTTGGAAGTGTGGAAAATTTATGTTGCATCACCTTGGCTAGCAGTTGGTGTTTCATGGACCATCCACAAAACTGTATGTTCTTCTAGGATTGAGATCGTTTGCAGGTACAAACTTACAATTGTAATTGCAACTTAAGGACTGCATATAATTTCAGCCATCCATTTCCATGATTAACGGTTCATATCTAGCGCTACAGTAACAGTATGATCAATGTTCCATGCTACAGTGTTTTTGCTATGGAACAAAGAACAATGCAACTCGTTTGTCTGGACAATCCGATTTGCATCCCTTGATGAGAACTGCTACTGCCTAAGTTGCAAGTCACAATAGCGCCTGCAACTTATTCAGATTCGTTCCTCTATTGTGTGTTTGAGTCTTAGTTGCTACCAAACAATTAGACCTAGCGGGCCCTATTTGGGGCCGTTCTAAAAAAATTGAAGCCAAAAAAGAAATCTTTTATAAGTATGCAAAATCCTTTACACATGTATGTATGTATGTATGCATGAACAATGTCGCCTACACATGTCCCAAACAAGTCGTACCAAGCGGTACTGCCACTATAGTTTACCTAACAAGGTCATCTATCTATGTTATGCACTATGAAAACAATGTAAGATGTTGACAGTTAAATTTGGTATTGGACCCAATTTAGGCTAAATTTAGATAGGGATAAGAGCCTTCACGCAAAAAGCTGATTGGAGGTGTTAGAATAGTCGGTCTGATCAAATATTGACCTATATGTCAATAGTCTTATCAACAGACTATGAGTCCAACTGTCTATGTATAATTTGTTCTTTTTCATATTCCTTTTCTTAAGGTCTAGGATTTTCTCGAGTTCTAATACATCTCTAAACCTAATATAATATGAAAAGGTTTTGTTTACACAAGATTAACCCCTTTATAAAGATCATGGGTAATTCAATTGAGCCAAAATGAATATATCAAGAATCATTCTAGTTTTACCTTTTCTTTTATCCTATATTGTATTTTACCTTTCCAACCCACTATTCTTTGTCATCACTAGTCCCTGCAATATTGGATGATGTCCTAACTAGCCTGTCGAGCCTAGGATAAATCGGCATGCGTGCATCCTGATGGGGTCTCTCCGAAGTGTGCATGCTACGAATTAGTTGCGTGCAAACCCACATGCCAATGCTGAAGAAGCACACAATGTGATGTCCATGTGTTAGCGCGGACCGCCGCCATCTGAAGTAGTACATTTTCTAAGGAGTATATTGGATGTCATTTCGGCCTCTACATTATAGTGGTTATAGATTTTGTTGAAGCAAATTAAGGACAGGTTTAATATCTATTATTAAGAAAACACATTGAACACTGATTAGCGAATGTGTAATAAAAGGCAAATGGATATAGAGATGGGTGGTGTTGGCTTAATTTCTTGGTGCATATTGTAGAAGCCATTTTAGCCAAGCTAGGTGGACATGGGTTAGCTTAGCTAGCTTGGCTTTGAATCAATCCGAATTGTCTTGCAAATATATGCTTGTGCGAAGCTGGCTGCATCAACATCGATCTTATTCTCCTCCTTAGCTACCTTAGACAGGCACCCCTCAACTACATGCAAAGGGAAAGGTTGCAATGGCAATATACCATCTAATCTAATCTAATCCAATGCATGATGAATCTGACGGACTTTGATCAGCGCATCTAACTAATGCTTATGGTGATATGGTCCAATTGTTACTCTAAATGGTTCAAGAAAAATGAAAAAGGTCCCATCAATATTCAGGTGGCTGAAGCGCACGCACCACTTACACCATCGTGATTGAACTCCCTCCAGACACCCAAGTACCCAACTCATTACATCGTCCAATAGATTGAATTAACTAAAGTATTGCCCATTTCTACGAGGAGAAAAACTGAAAAGGATGAGATGATTAATAATGCTGAGGAGGTCAAAGTTTAGATCGTCGTGGATATACAACTGAGGCCCTAAATGCTGGGAGCACCCACACCATATACAACTGAGGCCCTAAATGCTGGGAGCACCCACACCGGTGATGCCTGTGAGCACCACACATTCCTTGAGGCGATGTCACTGACGCTCCCTTCCTCTCATCGTGTTTAGGGGTAGACTCTTTGGGTGAAAGACTCTAGGTGAAAACCTAGTTCAAATTGTACGGAATAGCAATGATGATATCATAGATGGCATGACCATTTTAGAGGCGTCGCATTGGAGGTTCTATTGCTGGTGGGTGTCCTTTGTGTTGGATTAGCTTCAATGGCTATGACGGTGGTAAGATCTTGGCGAATGATTGATTCACTGCTCAATTACCCTTCGACGTTATCTTCTATTTTGGTTTGACGTTAGTCACCGGTGATGATGTGTGAGAAATTCAATGGACAAAATGATCTACAGTTGATTTCAGTGATTCCGTTTTCGATTTGCGGAAGACAATATAACTTGCAAGGTATTGGGAAAAAACAATGGTTATGCATATTCTCACCACTCTATATGGAAATAATCTTTATTTTAAGATGGTACTCTAAGTAGTTTTTTATTTTTACTTAAGTTGTAATTTTATAATTCGCAATCGTTTGCCATGCAACTTCTATAATAATTAGTTACAACTTTTTTCTTAAGCAAAGGTCAAAATTAATTATATTATCTAAAGTCCCATTCCAATTAAGTCCCCACTATTAATCGTGTGCACAAGCTCTTCCAAACGCCAACATCTAATAACAAAACTGTACAGGTGAGCACTCTAAGAAATAGCTAGATCTATGTTTACTATATTAATTAGAATGATCTGACCGTTAATTAGATAGATCACACTATGTAGATCCTATTGAGGATTTGTGTTAAATAAAAGGGTAAATAAAACATGCAACTGAAAATACCATCGAGTCTTTAATTTTACTCTCTCAAGTCATAAATATCTAGCATTTGGGATAAGATTCGACCAAACTTTTTAATTTTTTGAGCATCAATTTTATAGTAGTAGAATAAGTTTATAAAATCTAATATTCAGCTGAATGTTGAGCTACCACTGTTTCTTATATTTCAAAACTAAGCATTTGAGAAATTATTAGGTTGAAATTTTAAATGTTTGAGCGAATGTTGTCATAAAATCCAAATATTTATGATAAACCGACGGATATTTATACTGTGGGCTATGAGCAAGCAATTTTAAATGTTTGAGCGAATGTTGTCATAAAAGCCAAATATTTATGATAAACCGACGCATATTTATACTGTGGGCTATGAGCAAGCCAACGCATAGACATGCACTGGTATAAGATTTTGCAATTGCCACTAACCATTTAGGATCGGTTAGCTCATTTGTCATATTCGTTATATGTAAATATTTGACTAGGATACTATCTTTAAGGGAAAATGTAATTTAGATGCTATTTTGTGGACCCTTGTACAGTTGTACTAGGAACTTGTCATCATTATAGTTCCTATTGTGTAGGCCAAGCGTTTTATAGGTGTGGTTGCTGCAATTGTACATATGACTGACAGACAGGGACACGATGGAGAATGTCTACATGACTAGTAGACGGAACATGGAGTACTCTTCAGTCTGATGGGAGGAACATGCCGGATTATTGATAGATAAACTGATATAAGGCAACTGCATGGGCAAGTAGCTGTTTTGTTAAGTGATCGCTTGGGCAAGTGGTTGTTTTGTTAAGTGATCGAGGACAAGCACTCGGAACCAAACCCCAGATGGATGTCGGTTGTAAGTGCATATATATTTCTGCAAATTCTATTAGAATCAGCCTGCCAGTGCCAGCCAACCTATAGAAAAGGACGGACATATATATATATGAACGCAGCAAGAATATTAATTTGTACGAGTATGCATCAAACAAGAGTGTATGTATAGCTAATTAAGTGAAGGTTTCACCAAGTATGAACAGCCAGAAACTGGGTGCGGCAGCATAGTGGAGTAATCGGGTAGGTAGCTTTATGTGGTACTGAAGGAATGCACTATCAGGCATGTACAGAAGCAGCAGCAGCTGGGATTGGGCTGGTAAAATTTAGGCGAATGGTCGTGAAAGTAAATGAATCAGAAGGTTCCTAGCCTTGTTAAGCAAGGCTTCCCCACCTAAATTTTAAAACGACATGGCAGCTAAAAACCCAACACCGCCCATTCCCTCCTATCTAGCCAGTGCGCCATTATAAGCATTCGTTACCTCCGTATTTCCATGCACTGCACTGCACTCTCACCAGCTCTTAGTTCTCCTTCCCCTGCCGCTGGTCACGCAGCAAACATGGCCGTCCTGCCGGAGTCACGCCGGCTCTCCCTGCTCCTCATGGCCGCCTGCTTCCTGCTTCAGGCTCTCAGCGCCCACGCCATCACCCGGCATTACAAGTTCAATGTGAGGATATATCGTCATCAAACTTTGCCGCATGATAACTGCAAGCATGCATCGCAATTGTCACATACATATACAGGTTGCAGCAGAAATGGCAAGATGGTTTATTACCACGGTTTTGTCTGTCTTTTCTGTGTCTTGTGCAGGTGGTCATGCGGAACATGACACGGCTTTGCTCAACCAAGCCTATCCTCACTGTCAATGGCAAGTTCCCGGGGCCAACCCTGTATGCAAGAGAAGGCGATAATGTCCTAGTCAAGGTCGTCAATCATGTAGCTCACAATGTTACCATCCACTGGTAAGCAGCTTAGCTAGCTAGCCCATGGCTACTCCATGCATATGCTTCAACTCCACGTGTAATTTGCACCACAATTTGAATCACCACCTCAAGGCTCCTTTGCTCTCTGTAAGTACCCAAAAAGAAAAGGAGAATATCATGCTGTGTTAGTTAAAAGGTAAAAAGTATGTATAGCTTGCATTAGATCCTCTCTGTTGAACAGAAAACAGAAATGTGCTAGTTATTGTTCCCATTTATGCAACAAAAATACACTTGGTGAATAACTTGATAAACAAGCATGTCATACTAATCAGGCACGGGGTAAGGCAGATCCGGACAGGGTGGTACGATGGGCCAGCTTACATAACACAGTGCCCAATACAGCCAGGAAGCAGCTTTCTCTATAATTTCACTATAACAGGGCAACGAGGCACACTCCTCTGGCATGCTCACATCAATTGGCTAAGGGCTACCGTCCATGGTGCTATCGTCATCCTTCCAAAGCTTGGCGTGCCCTACCCCTTCCCTGCACCTCACAAGGAGGCTGTTATCGTGTTAGGTATATATATACACACACATATATATAGCTGCTTCTCTACATCTTGATGCATCCAGCACTTAATTTATCAAGTGCTGCATGCAGGAGAATGGTGGAAAGAGGACACAGAAACTGTAATTAACCAGGCCATGCAGCTAGGAGTGGGACCCAATATTTCTGATTCACACACCATCAATGGTCATCCTGGTCCGCTGTCTGAGTGTGCTTCTTCACAAGGTAATACTCTTACTCTACATGAACACGAGACAGACAGTGCATGTTATGGCTAACTATGTGCTAGTCCTACAACTGAGCCAAAGACCTAACGATTTCCTGATGTATGCTTGCAATACAATGCACAGATGGGTTCAAGCTCAGCGTCGAAAATGGCAAAACATACATGCTCCGGATCATCAACGCTGCACTGAATGATGACCTATTTTTCAAGGTTGCTGGGCACGAATTAACTGTGGTTGAGGTTGATGCAGTCTATACCAAGCCATTTAAGACCGATACCCTGCTCATCACTCCAGGCCAGACCACCAACGTCCTTGTTAGAGCTAACCAAGGCGCTGGCCGTTACCTTCTCTCAGTCTCCCCCTTCATGGATGCGCCCGTGCAGGTTGACAACAAAACAGGCACCGCTACTTTGCACTACGCCAACACAGTCTCGTCAAGCATGGCATCCCTCACTCTCGTCAAGCCACCACCACAAAATGCCACCCATATCGTATCAAAATTTACTGATTCACTCCATAGTCTCAATTCCAAGGAGTACCCAGCCAATGTGCCACAGACAGTAGACCACTCCCTTCTCCTTACCGTTGGCGTAGGTGTCAATCCATGTCCAAGCTGCATCAATGGGACAAGGGTGGTGGGCACAATCAACAACGTGACGTTCATCATGCCATCAACCCCAATTCTTCAAGCCCACTATTACAACATTCCAGGAGTGTTCACAGAAGACTTCCCAGCAACCCCACTGCACAAGTTCAACTATACAGGAAGTGGTCCCAAAAACCTTCAAACCATGAATGGAACCAGGGTTTACAGGCTGCCATACAATGCTTCAGTGCAGGTTGTACTCCAGGATACGGGAATCATATCACCAGAAAGCCACCCAATCCATTTACATGGCTTTAATTTTTTTGTGGTTGGGAAAGGGGTCGGGAACTACAACCCCAGGACCTCCCCTTCTACATTCAACCTCATCGACCCCATCGAGAGGAACACCATTGGAGTTCCTACTGGTGGTTGGACGGCAATCAGATTTAGGTCAGACAACCCAGGTATTGATTTTAAAACCTATGTTTTTTTAAGATAAATAACCCCTTCTGTTTCCAGACACATTGATTGAGCTGTTATATTGCAGGTGTTTGGTTTATGCATTGTCATTTCGAGGTGCACACATCATGGGGACTCAAGATGGCCTTTGTGGTGGATAATGGAAAGAGACCTAGTGAGACTCTGATTCCACCACCCAAAGATCTTCCGCAGTGTTAACAACATGGGATTCAAAACTGCCCCCACGGAGAGGAGCCTATTACAAGAAGGGTAATTGGCTTTGGTCCGATGTACGGAAAGAATCAACGGTGATTTCTACCATGTGCTACTACTTGACTCTTGCCACACATTTTTTTCTCCTTTTTGATTTTTTTGGGCTTGTTTACCAAAGATAGTGCATACAGGGCATTCAGGTTGTAATTAGCTCTTGCCATGACCAACTTGTTCCCCCTTTTTCAATTAATGAAAATGTATATGTTGGCATGCCTCATGAATTGAATGTTTGTTGAGAATTAGAGAAAGATGAATCCGCCTTAAAGTATCTCAGTCACCAAATTTTAGAAATATGTCGCCGCTATCTCCTCCTTTCTAACACCTATCCAGTACTCCCTATCTTCTCTGGCTGGACCCACCCCTGTATAGTCTATTTAGTACTAGATCCAGCTTAGTACTTTAAGTTACTGTAAACCTGTTCACCGACAGCTCAATCCAAAAAATACCAGGCCAGCCTCGCCATGCCTCTCGGGCCAGGCTTGACCCAGCTTGAGCCTCCACACGACCCCTATATTAAGCAGCCCTAGTTTCTAGATTTTCTTAGAAAAACCTTCCAAGAAACAAGTGATGGATATCTATTATCTTCTAACTTGTAGTATTATGTCCAACACAAATAGTAATCACGTACTAGCCATAATACCAAAGTAGTCACTAATGAATTGGTAAATGTTAGGAACAGGCATTGAATATACCTTACAATGTGCCAACACGGCATCTGATGCATGTGGTACTCCCCAGCAACTGAATTATTGAGATATGCTGTCAGTATCCAAGAAATAATTGTTTAGCATTTGACAAGAAAAATCACGCTGAAACAAGCTGGTACATGAACACTTGCAACAGAAAAATACTGTAATATGATGTCATACCAAAATATGTTCAAATTTTCTCCTTTTCTTTTTGAGGAAAACTGTTCAGATTTTCATACTGCACAAAGCAGGAAAAGAACATTTAACCTGGGAAGAAGAGCACAGAGGAGAGACCATCCATTTGCGCCCCTGCGTCGCTCTAGGATTGGGCGACATGGGCGATGTCTCCCTCCCCTGCTGCCACCCACCACCTCCTCCCTTCTCCACCTCACCGCCGCCTGAGCAAGCCGCCGGAAAACCATGTAACTGCAAGGACAGCGGCAGCGGGGCCTTCCCTCTCCCCCCGGAGGTCTGAGGCCTGATCCCATGGCCTCGGGGACAGCCGCCGCAGCACCGGGAGGCAAAGAGGGAGAGCCGGTGGCACTTTGGGATAATGAGTCCCAAAGTCTATGTATAATTTGTTCTTTTTCATATTCCTTTTCTTAAGGTCTAGGATTTTCTCGAGTTCTAATACATCTCTAAACCTAATATAATATGAAAAGGTTTTGTTTACACAAGATTAACCCCTTTATAAAGATCATGGGTAATTCAATTGAGCCAAAATGAATATATCAAGAATCATTCTAGTTTTACCTTTTCTTTTATCCTATATTGTATTTTACCTTTCCAACCCACTATTCTTTGTCATCACTAGTCCCTGCAATATTGGATGATGTCCTAACTAGCCTGTCGAGCCTAGGATAAATCGGCATGCGTGCATCCTGATGGGGTCTCTCCGAAGTGTGCATGCTACGAATTAGTTGCGTGCAAACCCACATGCCAATGCTGAAGAAGCACACAATGTGATGTCCATGTGTTAGCGCGGACCGCCGCCATCTGAAGTAGTACATTTTCTAAGGAGTATATTGGATGTCATTTCGGCCTCTACATTATAGTGGTTATAGATTTTGTTGAAGCAAATTAAGGACAGGTTTAATATCTATTATTAAGAAAACACATTGAACACTGATTAGCGAATGTGTAATAAAAGGCAAATGGATATAGAGATGGGTGGTGTTGGCTTAATTTCTTGGTGCATATTGTAGAAGCCATTTTAGCCAAGCTAGGTGGACATGGGTTAGCTTAGCTAGCTTGGCTTTGAATCAATCCGAATTGTCTTGCAAATATATGCTTGTGCGAAGCTGGCTGCATCAACATCGATCTTATTCTCCTCCTTAGCTACCTTAGACAGGCACCCCTCAACTACATGCAAAGGGAAAGGTTGCAATGGCAATATACCATCTAATCTAATCTAATCCAATGCATGATGAATCTGACGGACTTTGATCAGCGCATCTAACTAATGCTTATGGTGATATGGTCCAATTGTTACTCTAAATGGTTCAAGAAAAATGAAAAAGGTCCCATCAATATTCAGGTGGCTGAAGCGCACGCACCACTTACACCATCGTGATTGAACTCCCTCCAGACACCCAAGTACCCAACTCATTACATCGTCCAATAGATTGAATTAACTAAAGTATTGCCCATTTCTACGAGGAGAAAAACTGAAAAGGATGAGATGATTAATAATGCTGAGGAGGTCAAAGTTTAGATCGTCGTGGATATACAACTGAGGCCCTAAATGCTGGGAGCACCCACACCATATACAACTGAGGCCCTAAATGCTGGGAGCACCCACACCGGTGATGCCTGTGAGCACCACACATTCCTTGAGGCGATGTCACTGACGCTCCCTTCCTCTCATCGTGTTTAGGGGTAGACTCTTTGGGTGAAAGACTCTAGGTGAAAACCTAGTTCAAATTGTACGGAATAGCAATGATGATATCATAGATGGCATGACCATTTTAGAGGCGTCGCATTGGAGGTTCTATTGCTGGTGGGTGTCCTTTGTGTTGGATTAGCTTCAATGGCTATGACGGTGGTAAGATCTTGGCGAATGATTGATTCACTGCTCAATTACCCTTCGACGTTATCTTCTATTTTGGTTTGACGTTAGTCACCGGTGATGATGTGTGAGAAATTCAATGGACAAAATGATCTACAGTTGATTTCAGTGATTCCGTTTTCGATTTGCGGAAGACAATATAACTTGCAAGGTATTGGGAAAAAACAATGGTTATGCATATTCTCACCACTCTATATGGAAATAATCTTTATTTTAAGATGGTACTCTAAGTAGTTTTTTATTTTTACTTAAGTTGTAATTTTATAATTCGCAATCGTTTGCCATGCAACTTCTATAATAATTAGTTACAACTTTTTTCTTAAGCAAAGGTCAAAATTAATTATATTATCTAAAGTCCCATTCCAATTAAGTCCCCACTATTAATCGTGTGCACAAGCTCTTCCAAACGCCAACATCTAATAACAAAACTGTACAGGTGAGCACTCTAAGAAATAGCTAGATCTATGTTTACTATATTAATTAGAATGATCTGACCGTTAATTAGATAGATCACACTATGTAGATCCTATTGAGGATTTGTGTTAAATAAAAGGGTAAATAAAACATGCAACTGAAAATACCATCGAGTCTTTAATTTTACTCTCTCAAGTCATAAATATCTAGCATTTGGGATAAGATTCGACCAAACTTTTTAATTTTTTGAGCATCAATTTTATAGTAGTAGAATAAGTTTATAAAATCTAATATTCAGCTGAATGTTGAGCTACCACTGTTTCTTATATTTCAAAACTAAGCATTTGAGAAATTATTAGGTTGAAATTTTAAATGTTTGAGCGAATGTTGTCATAAAATCCAAATATTTATGATAAACCGACGGATATTTATACTGTGGGCTATGAGCAAGCAATTTTAAATGTTTGAGCGAATGTTGTCATAAAAGCCAAATATTTATGATAAACCGACGCATATTTATACTGTGGGCTATGAGCAAGCCAACGCATAGACATGCACTGGTATAAGATTTTGCAATTGCCACTAACCATTTAGGATCGGTTAGCTCATTTGTCATATTCGTTATATGTAAATATTTGACTAGGATACTATCTTTAAGGGAAAATGTAATTTAGATGCTATTTTGTGGACCCTTGTACAGTTGTACTAGGAACTTGTCATCATTATAGTTCCTATTGTGTAGGCCAAGCGTTTTATAGGTGTGGTTGCTGCAATTGTACATATGACTGACAGACAGGGACACGATGGAGAATGTCTACATGACTAGTAGACGGAACATGGAGTACTCTTCAGTCTGATGGGAGGAACATGCCGGATTATTGATAGATAAACTGATATAAGGCAACTGCATGGGCAAGTAGCTGTTTTGTTAAGTGATCGCTTGGGCAAGTGGTTGTTTTGTTAAGTGATCGAGGACAAGCACTCGGAACCAAACCCCAGATGGATGTCGGTTGTAAGTGCATATATATTTCTGCAAATTCTATTAGAATCAGCCTGCCAGTGCCAGCCAACCTATAGAAAAGGACGGACATATATATATATGAACGCAGCAAGAATATTAATTTGTACGAGTATGCATCAAACAAGAGTGTATGTATAGCTAATTAAGTGAAGGTTTCACCAAGTATGAACAGCCAGAAACTGGGTGCGGCAGCATAGTGGAGTAATCGGGTAGGTAGCTTTATGTGGTACTGAAGGAATGCACTATCAGGCATGTACAGAAGCAGCAGCAGCTGGGATTGGGCTGGTAAAATTTAGGCGAATGGTCGTGAAAGTAAATGAATCAGAAGGTTCCTAGCCTTGTTAAGCAAGGCTTCCCCACCTAAATTTTAAAACGACATGGCAGCTAAAAACCCAACACCGCCCATTCCCTCCTATCTAGCCAGTGCGCCATTATAAGCATTCGTTACCTCCGTATTTCCATGCACTGCACTGCACTCTCACCAGCTCTTAGTTCTCCTTCCCCTGCCGCTGGTCACGCAGCAAACATGGCCGTCCTGCCGGAGTCACGCCGGCTCTCCCTGCTCCTCATGGCCGCCTGCTTCCTGCTTCAGGCTCTCAGCGCCCACGCCATCACCCGGCATTACAAGTTCAATGTGAGGATATATCGTCATCAAACTTTGCCGCATGATAACTGCAAGCATGCATCGCAATTGTCACATACATATACAGGTTGCAGCAGAAATGGCAAGATGGTTTATTACCACGGTTTTGTCTGTCTTTTCTGTGTCTTGTGCAGGTGGTCATGCGGAACATGACACGGCTTTGCTCAACCAAGCCTATCCTCACTGTCAATGGCAAGTTCCCGGGGCCAACCCTGTATGCAAGAGAAGGCGATAATGTCCTAGTCAAGGTCGTCAATCATGTAGCTCACAATGTTACCATCCACTGGTAAGCAGCTTAGCTAGCTAGCCCATGGCTACTCCATGCATATGCTTCAACTCCACGTGTAATTTGCACCACAATTTGAATCACCACCTCAAGGCTCCTTTGCTCTCTGTAAGTACCCAAAAAGAAAAGGAGAATATCATGCTGTGTTAGTTAAAAGGTAAAAAGTATGTATAGCTTGCATTAGATCCTCTCTGTTGAACAGAAAACAGAAATGTGCTAGTTATTGTTCCCATTTATGCAACAAAAATACACTTGGTGAATAACTTGATAAACAAGCATGTCATACTAATCAGGCACGGGGTAAGGCAGATCCGGACAGGGTGGTACGATGGGCCAGCTTACATAACACAGTGCCCAATACAGCCAGGAAGCAGCTTTCTCTATAATTTCACTATAACAGGGCAACGAGGCACACTCCTCTGGCATGCTCACATCAATTGGCTAAGGGCTACCGTCCATGGTGCTATCGTCATCCTTCCAAAGCTTGGCGTGCCCTACCCCTTCCCTGCACCTCACAAGGAGGCTGTTATCGTGTTAGGTATATATATACACACACATATATATAGCTGCTTCTCTACATCTTGATGCATCCAGCACTTAATTTATCAAGTGCTGCATGCAGGAGAATGGTGGAAAGAGGACACAGAAACTGTAATTAACCAGGCCATGCAGCTAGGAGTGGGACCCAATATTTCTGATTCACACACCATCAATGGTCATCCTGGTCCGCTGTCTGAGTGTGCTTCTTCACAAGGTAATACTCTTACTCTACATGAACACGAGACAGACAGTGCATGTTATGGCTAACTATGTGCTAGTCCTACAACTGAGCCAAAGACCTAACGATTTCCTGATGTATGCTTGCAATACAATGCACAGATGGGTTCAAGCTCAGCGTCGAAAATGGCAAAACATACATGCTCCGGATCATCAACGCTGCACTGAATGATGACCTATTTTTCAAGGTTGCTGGGCACGAATTAACTGTGGTTGAGGTTGATGCAGTCTATACCAAGCCATTTAAGACCGATACCCTGCTCATCACTCCAGGCCAGACCACCAACGTCCTTGTTAGAGCTAACCAAGGCGCTGGCCGTTACCTTCTCTCAGTCTCCCCCTTCATGGATGCGCCCGTGCAGGTTGACAACAAAACAGGCACCGCTACTTTGCACTACGCCAACACAGTCTCGTCAAGCATGGCATCCCTCACTCTCGTCAAGCCACCACCACAAAATGCCACCCATATCGTATCAAAATTTACTGATTCACTCCATAGTCTCAATTCCAAGGAGTACCCAGCCAATGTGCCACAGACAGTAGACCACTCCCTTCTCCTTACCGTTGGCGTAGGTGTCAATCCATGTCCAAGCTGCATCAATGGGACAAGGGTGGTGGGCACAATCAACAACGTGACGTTCATCATGCCATCAACCCCAATTCTTCAAGCCCACTATTACAACATTCCAGGAGTGTTCACAGAAGACTTCCCAGCAACCCCACTGCACAAGTTCAACTATACAGGAAGTGGTCCCAAAAACCTTCAAACCATGAATGGAACCAGGGTTTACAGGCTGCCATACAATGCTTCAGTGCAGGTTGTACTCCAGGATACGGGAATCATATCACCAGAAAGCCACCCAATCCATTTACATGGCTTTAATTTTTTTGTGGTTGGGAAAGGGGTCGGGAACTACAACCCCAGGACCTCCCCTTCTACATTCAACCTCATCGACCCCATCGAGAGGAACACCATTGGAGTTCCTACTGGTGGTTGGACGGCAATCAGATTTAGGTCAGACAACCCAGGTATTGATTTTAAAACCTATGTTTTTTTAAGATAAATAACCCCTTCTGTTTCCAGACACATTGATTGAGCTGTTATATTGCAGGTGTTTGGTTTATGCATTGTCATTTCGAGGTGCACACATCATGGGGACTCAAGATGGCCTTTGTGGTGGATAATGGAAAGAGACCTAGTGAGACTCTGATTCCACCACCCAAAGATCTTCCGCAGTGTTAACAACATGGGATTCAAAACTGCCCCCACGGAGAGGAGCCTATTACAAGAAGGGTAATTGGCTTTGGTCCGATGTACGGAAAGAATCAACGGTGATTTCTACCATGTGCTACTACTTGACTCTTGCCACACATTTTTTTCTCCTTTTTGATTTTTTTGGGCTTGTTTACCAAAGATAGTGCATACAGGGCATTCAGGTTGTAATTAGCTCTTGCCATGACCAACTTGTTCCCCCTTTTTCAATTAATGAAAATGTATATGTTGGCATGCCTCATGAATTGAATGTTTGTTGAGAATTAGAGAAAGATGAATCCGCCTTAAAGTATCTCAGTCACCAAATTTTAGAAATATGTCGCCGCTATCTCCTCCTTTCTAACACCTATCCAGTACTCCCTATCTTCTCTGGCTGGACCCACCCCTGTATAGTCTATTTAGTACTAGATCCAGCTTAGTACTTTAAGTTACTGTAAACCTGTTCACCGACAGCTCAATCCAAAAAATACCAGGCCAGCCTCGCCATGCCTCTCGGGCCAGGCTTGACCCAGCTTGAGCCTCCACACGACCCCTATATTAAGCAGCCCTAGTTTCTAGATTTTCTTAGAAAAACCTTCCAAGAAACAAGTGATGGATATCTATTATCTTCTAACTTGTAGTATTATGTCCAACACAAATAGTAATCACGTACTAGCCATAATACCAAAGTAGTCACTAATGAATTGGTAAATGTTAGGAACAGGCATTGAATATACCTTACAATGTGCCAACACGGCATCTGATGCATGTGGTACTCCCCAGCAACTGAATTATTGAGATATGCTGTCAGTATCCAAGAAATAATTGTTTAGCATTTGACAAGAAAAATCACGCTGAAACAAGCTGGTACATGAACACTTGCAACAGAAAAATACTGTAATATGATGTCATACCAAAATATGTTCAAATTTTCTCCTTTTCTTTTTGAGGAAAACTGTTCAGATTTTCATACTGCACAAAGCAGGAAAAGAACATTTAACCTGGGAAGAAGAGCACAGAGGAGAGACCATCCATTTGCGCCCCTGCGTCGCTCTAGGATTGGGCGACATGGGCGATGTCTCCCTCCCCTGCTGCCACCCACCACCTCCTCCCTTCTCCACCTCACCGCCGCCTGAGCAAGCCGCCGGAAAACCATGTAACTGCAAGGACAGCGGCAGCGGGGCCTTCCCTCTCCCCCCGGAGGTCTGAGGCCTGATCCCATGGCCTCGGGGACAGCCGCCGCAGCACCGGGAGGCAAAGAGGGAGAGCCGGTGGCACTTTGGGAGTGGGCTCTAGCGACCGGTGGCGCGTGGCCGGATCTGGTGTCTCCTGCCAGATCTGGTCAGAGCCGGCGACAACAACGGCTCGTCGGCAGGTGTTGGAGGCCACGCAACTGACGGCGTGTGAGGTGGCGGACGGTGGTGTGCAAGGCAGCGGCCGGCGGCACATGGATCTAGCTGGAGCGATGCATGGCCATTGCTGGCGAGGCACGACTGACGCGGCGTGAGGCTGTGGCCCACGGTGCAAGGAGGCCAGCAGTGACCTACGCGAGGAGGCCGACGAGGGTCATGCATGGTCAGCCGGGCGGCCGCGAACGGCGACATGGGTCGGCAGCGGTGGTGGTCGGCCGCCCGTGGTGACCTCAGCGGCTTATGGCAGCAAGCAAGGAAGCGGTTAGAAGGTGGAGAGTTTGTTCTCTATTGCCGGCCAAGCATCCTCTTCTCCACAGGGCTCATCCCCTTCTATGGCCCAAGTGCTTCAGTTTTGGTCGTGGGGATGGCGGTGCGAGCCAGGTTGAGCTGCGGGGTGGTGGATTGGGCTTGGACGTTGAAGGGTTGGCGCGGTGGTCCAGTGACGGTCGTTTCATTGTGCATGATGGTTGTTTGGGGCTTTGATTGGGAATCGTTGGCGAAAGCCTTGCTAGGCCATGGGCCATCTTGACGACAACGACACCATTAGGTACCGTTCCGCTTCTTGGAGGCGTTATTATGGCGTTGAGCCCTCCTAGCACCAAGAACCTTCCGCGTGCAACGGTGACCATTGGTGGACTCCTGCAACGGCTCCGAAGCTCTATAGGCCTAGAGAGTTTGACGAGGCCTTCGTCGTTGGTTTTGTGTCTTGCTCTGCGGCAGGTGACCATCATTTTTGGTTATTGCCGAGTAGAACAATGGCGCACTGCAATCTCTATATAGGGTTGTTGGTGCTAGCTGTGTGTGTAGAAGTGGCTCCTTGGTAGCTTGGGCTGATGTCCTTCGTTGGTGTCGAATCGGTTTGTTCATTTTGGCGTTCGGGTAACATCGCAGTGAAGTCGGAGCTGTTGCGTCGCTTGGGTGGCAAGCTTGGCAACGATAACACGTGTGGGCTACTGTGTCGTCTCTATGGCAAGCTCGGTGCTGATGCCTCATGTTGGGCTCCATCGTGGTAGCTTAGGTTAGGTTAGTTATTGATGTGTTGTTTTAGGTTTGATTTTCACTCAGTTTTCCCTAATTAACTGGGCACGGTAAGGTTTGGTACCTTTTACTCCTTAAAATGGGACACCTTCTTTATATAAAACGTCGGCAACGGCCAGTATGAGCCTCCAGAAGTGACCTGGCTGGCGTTTATGGATGCAGAGAAACAACATTTTCTGGACGATCTTATCAAACCTCGTACCAGAAAGGCAGTAATGTGCAAGTATTTGAGCTTGACACTCTACTGTATTTTGACTACCATTTTCTGAATCAACAACCTCCATTCTGGGAGGTATGAATTCTGTACCTCACTAAAGCAGTGCTAAAGTTACTTGTCAATTCCGGGCTTCTGCAAATCAGGACAGTCTCATGCAAATCACAGCAGCCTACTTTCAGATTTCCCCAACATTACCAAGCAGCATCTGTCAAGTGATACAAAAGCGGAAACCGTAGAGCTTATTGCTGTATATCATGAAACACTCTAGAGCGGTGTTGGTGGTGTAAGATGCGTAGACTACTAGATACTCAAGTTCAGGGAAACCCATAGCTAGAGAAGAAAGGTATTTTATTTGTCCCCAATAATAGAAGACAGTTAAATCGTATTACCAACCATTGTTCACAAAGGTGGCCGGCTAGTCGACTAGTTGGTCTAGGGATGGCAAGTTGCCACATCAATATCTTAGTATTTTGCATGAAGATTCCATGCATTCAGCAAGATTTTCACAACATTGCAGACAAATCAATTAAAATATTTACAGATCGAGGAAACTATCCCGAATTATGAACGAAAATACTAAATCAATCTAATCTAAGAGGATGACAGGAGTGGAAGGCACAAGTCATGTCACAATCTAATCTAATCTTAGGAGGAAATAATCGCACACCAAATTAAGGCGAAATTTCAATACTTAGCTAAGGACGAATCTTGATCTGAGAGGATGACCAGTAAAGGCAGAAACAAGACGGACCTGGAGGAGGAAGGTGGAGAAGAAGTGCAAAGGCGCCGTCGTTGAGGACGAAGCGCCCTGGAGCAGTCGAGGTGTTGGGCGTCTGGGGGCAAGACGACACCGACGCCGCCGCCGCCGCCGTCGCCGCCGGCTCGGTCGCCTGGGAATGCTCCGAGATTGGATCGTAGGCCTCCCAAACAGGCCCGTCGCACGTTGGGCTTGGGCTTCACCTACAAAATGATTAGGCCTCATTAGGTTGAAGGAAAAACTTTTAGAATGATTTTACATGTTGGGAAAAGTTATACACAAAACCTTTTCCTATAAATGTTTCTACAAAGGTTGATGTAGCACCTGTCATTCGGTCTTTATTTTATATAAATCCCTACTAATTAAATTAAATGGTTGAAAACTTTATTTGTATGAACTTTTTAAAGTACATATAGCACTGTTCATAAATTATGTACACAAATTTTTTTAAGGCCTTAGGAGTAAAGCCATTGTAATATAACGTTTTCTATAAAAAATTTCTATGAGATGAACTATACTACCAAGGAAATTTTCTATAAAGTTGTACATCATAGCTTTATTCCTTGGTCTCTTGTAATTGTACATTTCTTCGAAGTTATTTCATCCAACCTCCTTTGAAATACATGAATTTTACAAAATATTTCATACAACCTCCGTCCCAAATTCATGAAATGCATGAATTTTCATACTATCTCTTTGAGATACATGAATTTCTGCTAAGTTATTTTTCACACATCCTATACATACCAACAAAAAAAATACTATCTCTTTTATCAAATCGCAATGCAACTGTTCTCTACTTTATCTAGTTCCAATATATTTATCCTCTACTTTCATATACTCTAATATAATAATTACTTAAAGATAAATTAAACTTGCTCTAGCACTATACAAACACTAGAGAACAACTGCCACCTGCTTGCTCTGCATGGGGGCATTTATTCGGATGGATGTAGTAGTAAGGCTGAGTTTAGTTCCAAACTTTTTCTTCAAACTTCCAACTTTTCCATCACATCAAAACTTTCGTATACACATAAACTTTCAACGTTTTCGTCACATTGTTTCAATTTTAACCAAACTTCTAATTTTGGTGTGAACTAAATACACCCTAAATGTGATTGCCAAGCTGCAAGCCTGCAAATCTTCTTCTTCTTCTTCTTCTTTTTTGAGAACTCAAGCCTGCAAATCTGCAGCTGCAACTACTCATATGTTTGGAATTGAATGGCAATGGCCTCGTAGTAGTGATGCCGTGATGGTCGACTGGCGTGGTTGAAGAAACGGAGGCTGACTGGTGGTCCTTAGCCAAACTCGAGTAGATGAGGCAGCATGCCTACATCCAACTGAATGATGATGGGTCATAGTCATGCACTCATGGATCATGGTTCCATGACTTCTAATCTCCATCAAAACTATCACAGAAGCTGTAATAAAATTCATTCCATCCTTTACTTCAATTCCCATGTATTATATTTTTTAATAATAAAATCCATTCCGTAAAGTAGCTATAACAATTATTGCTGTGAGATTACATGACGAATGATCGCGAATTACAAATCACAGCTTGATTAAGGACAATAAAACTACTTGAAAAAAGACAATTTCCATCAATGATTTGTGAGAATCTTCACAAAAATTGTTTCTTCCTAACGGCTTACTCTTGCTGAAAAGGAAATAAATCCATGGTTGATCATTGTGCTGACCAAATTTCTCACATACCTTCATTGACGACTGACGCCAAACCAATTTGGATGATAATATCGGAGAGTAAGTGAGCTATAAACAATCATTCATCCAGATATTGCCACCCTATCCATTGAAGCCAATCCAATGAGGACATAACCATCATGGATGCCGCACCCCCATGGGACCTCCAAGATGTTGGTGGTGTTGATGGTCTCGACACCAAATATGCAGGCAATCCGATCTTATCTTTAGCTGGTAGCAGCAATCTTCATGAGCACAACGGTGACATCGGTGGCTAGGGCTGCATTAGTGGAAGGTGGTTGGCAACAGAGTGCCCGAACCTCCACGGTCAGATCCAGATGGTGTCGACAGGGAAGGAGGTGAGCATTAGCAGATATGGATTCCTAAGGACGGCGTTGATGGCCCGACAGGCAACACAAAATCAGTACCTCCCCATCTCATTGCCACCTCCAACGTGCCCTACCTACCTCTTGTTGGAAGGACGCAGCTGCACCGCCGCTATCTCGTGTCGGCGTTGTGCCTCCCTCATGCCAGATCAACCCGTCGCCATCTGAACAACAGTTCGCACCAGCATTGATCCACTTTGTAGCACCCTCCATTTCCTAGCCCGGCCACCTCACCACTCTACCAGCTAGCCAAAGGCATGAATAGCGCCAGAGGCCCCTCCAACCGGCCTCCTTCCCCCTCACCTCCTCCTTAAGCTAGTGATTGTGTGGTTCCCACTCCCCGTCGTCTTCCCCATCTCCAACTCACCACTAGAATCGTCATCACAGGTTGTCACCTCCTAACCACTCATATCGTTAGCCCCCGCCAACAACACCGACGCGCTGTCCACTGCCGACCTTGTGGCTCTAACACCACCGCCAATGCCTCGTCGGTCGTCCATGTCCACCGTCCATTGTTGGTCCTCCGTCGCCCACAATCATCCCTCTATGTCCTTGGGAGACCCCTCTTTTCCCTCTTCCCCAACCTCCCCTGCTACCCAACCTTAACCCTAAATCCTAATCCATATGTCCTTTATTGGAGTTAGGGCATTATAGACGTTAGGGTAGGAGAAAAGGATAAGCTCGTTGGAGTTGAAGAATATAGTGCACGAATTTTGGCACGGATCTAACGATCTAAAATCTGTAAAATTTAATGTCTAAATTTCCGTTGAATGATATTTAGCAAATCTGTACTCCCTCCGTCCCATAATATAAGGGATTTTGAGTTTTTGTTTAGATTGTTTGACCACTCGTCTTATTCAAAAAAATTTGTGCAAATATAAAAAACGAAAAGTTGTGCTTAAAATACTTTGGATAATAAAGTAAATCACAAAAAAATAAATAATAATTCTAAAATTTTTTTGAATAAGACGAGTGGTCAAACAATACAAGCAAAAACTCAAAATCCCTTATATTATGGGACGGAGGGAGTATAAGGTATGCAGCGGGTTAAGCCTAATACGTTTTACAGGGTTTTAAATCTCCCGCTATTGCTGCCGCTATCTCCCGCTATAGCTGTTTGGGAAGGGTTCTAGCTATTTGCTCTCATATACAATTTAGCCCGCTATAGCTCCCGCTATAGCTGTTTGAGAAGCTAACCGCTAAATGTCTTAGCCCGCTATTTAAAACATTTGTTTTCCTAGAGTGAGAGTGAAACTGTAGAAACAGTGCTCAGATTGCAAAGGATCCGGATCCAACTATTAATGTCGCTGCAATAACTCCAATCCACCTAGAAATTTCAGCATCCTGCCGTGCCGAGGTCTGTGTGCTGCTATTGTAGTTGTAGGAATACCACTACTACTACCAGTACTGTTGTATCTGCCATTTTCTGCTCCTTAAATTCTTTAGCCATGGTACACTGCAGACCGTGGTCGATTCAATTGATCGCGGAGTATACTACTCCAGCTCCGGTTAAATAAACAGATCGCACAAGCCACTTTTTTTTTCTTTTTGTTGTGCACAGCTCTTGTTCTCCATTAATCCAGCCGTGCGTGCAGTTGAGGTCCACCTGCTGCTGCTCTCTGTCTGCTCCCATCGAACAAATCAAGAACCACCCTCTCCACTCTCCAATCCAATCTCGAATAGGAAGAAGGATGCTTGGTTTTGCGCCGGCACCAGGCCGGCCGCTCTTCGTGCTCTTCGGTTCCTCCATCGTCCAGTTCAGCTTCAGCAATGGCGGATGGGGCGCTGCCCTTGCAGACATCTACGCTCGCAAGGTCTCTCTCTGCTCTCCCATCCCTCCCTGCCACATCAACTAACTATTTTGGTCCTCCAAATTTTTCATATTAGATTGTTCAATTCCTACCCATCTGCCATAGGAGATTCGTTTTCTTCTCGCATCTTGATTCCTCATGCCTAGGCCAATGTAAATCTAGTCTTTTTTTTTAATACAAGAGATGCTTTGTCTTGTTTTCTTGTAAGGCTTCGAGTTAGTTTGATAGGAACGAGGAAGTATGCTATATCTAAAGGTATATACTCCGGGGCAACTGATTTCAGTCTGCCCTTGCTTGGGAGTGGGAGGGAGATGTTCTTTAAACAAACTGCTAAACCTAGGGTTACAAGTGCCTCAAAACATAGGGCTCAGCGAAACTTCCTTTCTATGGCCATTGGCGGTCTTAAACAACTCATACGTCTTTCAAGATAAAAATGCTTCCTTGTCCGTTGACTTATTGTAGGCCAGGATTTTCCGAGCATCTATGAGTAGTTGCATCTATCATGTTCATTTTGGCTTGAATCAGTGTCCTGTTCCCAGGTCGACCCACCCACAAATACCCTCTGTTTTGCTTGTGCCATTTTCAGCATAATGTGTGTATTAATCGGTCTCCTACTATACTATACTATACATTTCACTAATGCTCAACTCATTCAGGCTGATATCCTTCTCAGAGGGTATATTGGTTGGAACTCAAGGCGCGCCCTTCAAGTCATTGACAAAATTTTTCCCAAGGTACGTATGGGCATTTTTCTCTTGTCCCTAGGACCAGATCAAGTGGAGTGGATGATTTAACTTGGTTGGGGGTAGTTGGTACTGACTGTGGTTGTACTTCCTGACTAACATGCTTGCTTAGGTCCTCCCTTCTAATCTGATGATTCTTATCTTAGTGATATCCCCTTCTTTTGTTCATTGTTCATCTAACAAGAACAAATCTGGCTCTATGTTTCCGTGCTTGGAATAGGCAGGTTGGCTATCATTTAGTGGCTCAGTTGTTGTATGATTTATGTTACTCTTCAAATGTGCCAGAGAACAATTTTCTGGAGTACTTTCAGCATCAAATTTCTAGATAGTCTTGAGAATCATTGTCCAGAATTAATACATTTTATTTACTATGATGTTATTCATTACGATTTGCAGGTTCAAATTTAGCTGACTGTTACCAAATTACTTACTTTGTAAACTCCGTTTTTGTCTTAGGATTCGCCCGTGCAACCTTCTTTGGTAATAGTTTACTTTGGTGGCAATGATTCGGTTGCTGCCCATTCATCCGGCCTTGGACCTCATGTGCCACTAGAGGAGTACATAGACAACATGAGAAAGATCGCAGACCACCTGAAGGTACAGAATGCAAATTGCTTGTACCGTTTGTGAACTTGCTTGACTGTTGCCTTTATGTTCAGAGCTTGTCTGAGAAGACCCGTGTCATCTTCCTCAGCTGCCCACCACTTAACGAGGAGACGCTCCGAAAATCAACCAGGTGCAAATTAGGGATAATCTTAATTTCTTGGCTAGGATCTGTTGGTTGATATTTGAATGGAAAGTACTAGTATGATTCAAATGTTGTGCATATAATCCATGCAGCACTGTCCTGAGTGAGATAGTGCGGACAAACGAAACTTGCCGCCTATACTCCGAAGCCTGTGTATCTCTATGCAAAGAGATGGACCTGAAGGTGGTTGATCTTTGGAATGCTATGCAGAAACGGGACGACTGGGCGACGGCCTGCTTCACGTGAGTGCTGCTGATTGATAATTCATCCATTTCCTGATCAGTATCATATCTATTTGGATCAATTGGTGGTTTGTTTGTGAATGTGGGTGGGTGCAGGGATGGGCTTCATCTGTCTGAAGAAGGGAGCAAGATTGTTGTGGAAGAGATCCTGAGGATCCTCAAGGAGGCAGAGTGGGATCCATGCCTGCACTGGAAGGCGATGCCGACAGAGTTTGGGGAGGACTCACCCTATGATCTCGTCTCCTCCAGCGGCCAATCCACCGTCAACCCCTCCGACTGGACCTTCCACAGGACTATCCAATGGGACTGACCTTCCATTCGTCTCAATCTCAGTATCTCATGATGGAGCATATACATGCATGCTCCAACGTGCAACATTACATGCATGATTCATAATTAAGATCCCCTTCGGTCTTACTATATATGTAGGGGTCTAATGCTAGCTGATGACGAGGGGTCATGGATTAGGCTTCAGCTCGATCGAGCTGAAAAAAAATCAGATTTAGGATGATATTAACTGCTTTGCTCCCTGCCTGCTATATATCATAAGTGAGACAATGCACATGATTATCTCGCTATATACTATGTGACTCATTTCGCTATATACTACTCCCTCCGTTTCATATTATAAGTCGTTTGGCTTTTATCTTAGGTAAATATAGGTTTTACTAAGTTTATAGAAAAAATTAGCAACATCTACAATACCAAATTAGTTTTTAAAATTTAAAATTAAATATATTTATTTATATTAAAAAATATTAGTATATTTTTCTATAAACGTGATTAAATTTAAAGAAATTTGACTAAGTAAAAGGTTAAATGACTTGTAGTATGAAACGGTGAGAGTAATGACTTATTGAGGGAGTATGTGACTTATTTGGATTTCAGACTCAAAAGAGTAGGTAGGAAATAAAGTTACACCTGGGAACCCTTTGAAACTCATATAGATAAAGATGAAGATGAAGATAAAGAATACGTGTTTTACGCAAAACGATGTGGTATTAATATATGATTAATCGAGTTTTAATTATTATAAACTTGAAAAATATATTTATATGATATTTTAGAGTAATTTTCATATAGAAAGTTTTCGTACGAAACGTACCGTTTAGCACTTTAAAAAACGTGCCATGAATATCTAATTTCATCCAACTTTTATTGGAGAAAAGAACGGAGCCGAGCAGGGTTCGCCCTGGAAAAACAAGAAGATAAAGAATACCATCTGGCTTGTGTACAATCTACTCTGTCAGCAAAGCCTATATTAAAATAGAGTATTATAATGATCTTGGGACTGGGAGAAGTCCTATTCTGATGCAAAATTTTACCTATAGAATTCGTGCCCAATAATCCTCCGGCCATAAAATTTGCAGACAAGTCGTGCTTAGCTTAAATTGGTCAATAATTTGGGTTTTACCCCTAAACTGTGCCACTAACCTTTACAAAGTTGAGGCTTTCGTTAAGTTTTACCAGAAATAAACGTGCTGTGTGGGCGGTTTGCTATCGTGCGCAGGTGCGCCAGGCAGGAGTCAGGGCCGTGATCACGCAGACGTCTCTATTTGGGGTTTTTGCTACGTGCAGCCGTGTTCCCATATCTGATACGATAAGAAGTCGGATTATGGTAGTATACCGTGCATACACCCCTTGTTTTTAAAATCCTAGTAACTTTAAACTCTGGTAAAAATTTTATTCGAAAAATATGAAAACTTTCAACTAAGAATTGTAAAAAACAAATGATTCAAAATAGAAACTTAAGGTCCCACCCAAAATTTTATACCTTGTCGCATCAAACGTTTAAACACCTGCATGAAGTATTAAATATATGCTAAAAAAATAACTAATTGCACATATTGCGACTACTTTGCGAGATGAATCTTTTAAGGCTAATTGCTCCATGAATTGATAATGTGGTGCTACAGTAAACATGTGCTAATGATGGATTAATTAGGCTTAATAAATTTGACTTGACGGATACTGTAATTAATTTTTTTATTAGTGCACGAACACCCCATGCGACACTCTACTTTACACCTTTAGATCTAAACACCCCCTTTCTACATGTGCGGAAAAAAAAATACACCCCCTTTCTACTTGTGCGGAGAAAAAATTCAGCTCAAACTAGAAAATTTTTAACTCGATAAGAAACTTTCAACCAAAAACCACATAAATTTGAGGTTTCAATACAGGATAAAAGTAGATTTCGGGACAGTTTTTGAAAATTTAAACAGTAAATTTGAGTGAAATATGGGGAAAGTCCGTGGGAAAGATAAACCTTAACGTTTTCATTTGGGGCCACGAGCACGGCCACCGCAACCATATCAGTATCACATTCCATCCCAAATCGCCAAAAAATCCCACCAATCCACTACTATTCCACTCCACCTCGTCCAGGGCAAGATCCACAGGATGGCGTCCTCTGACGACGGCGTCGTGGCCCTCTACGGCGGCGGCAAGGTCTCCTGCAAGCCCCCCGCCGCCACCTTCTCCGTCAAGGTGGGCCTTGCCCAGATGCTGCGCGGCGGCGTCATCATGGATGTGGTCACCCCCGAGCAGGCACGCCTCGCCGAGGAGGCCGGCGCCTGCGCGGTCATGGCGCTGGAGCGCGTCCCCGCCGACATCCGCGCCCAGGGCGGCGTCGCGCGCATGTCCGACCCGGCGCTCATCCGCGACATCAAGCGCGCCGTCACCATCCCGGTCATGGCCAAGGCCCGCATAGGCCACTTCGTGGAGGCCCAGATCCTGGAGGCCATCGGCGTGGACTACGTGGACGAGAGCGAGGTGCTCACCCCCGCCGACGACGCCCACCACATCAACAAGCACAACTTCCGCGTCCCCTTCGTCTGCGGCTGCCGCGACCTCGGCGAGGCCCTCCGCCGCATCCGCGAGGGCGCCGCCATGATCCGCACCAAGGGCGAGGCCGGCACGGGCAACGTCGTCGAGGCCGTCCGCCACGTGCGCTCCGTGATGGGCGAAATCCGCGCGCTCCGCAACATGGACGACGACGAGGTCTTCTCCTACGCCAAGCGCATCGCCGCGCCCTACGACCTGGTCATGCAGACCAAGCAGCTGGGCCGCCTCCCCGTCGTGCAGTTCGCGGCCGGCGGCGTCGCCACCCCCGCCGACGCCGCCCTCATGATGCAGCTCGGCTGCGACGGCGTCTTCGTCGGCTCGGGCATCTTCAAGAGCGGCGACCCCGCGCGCCGCGCCCGCGCCATCGTGCAGGCCGTCACCCACTACAGCGATCCGGAGATCCTCGCCGACGTCAGCGCTGGCCTCGGGGACGCCATGTCGGCATCAACCTCAACGACCAAAATGTCGAGCGCTACGCCGCCCGCTCCCACTGAGCAGCTCCTGCTCCTGCTCCTGCTCCCTCTCTCCTCTTCTCTCTCAGCTCCGCACCGGTGGATGGTGAATGTGAATCAACAATCGTCTTCTCTCACTAATTTTCTCCTCACAATGGACTGGAGAATGGATGATTGTTGCTGCCATTATTATTAGTTGATTAGTTTCTCCTCATTGCTACTGGAGTACTACTAATTGGCAATAGCACTTCTCTACTGCCG
Source organism: Oryza sativa Japonica Group (assembly GCF_034140825.1). NCBI lineage: Eukaryota > Viridiplantae > Streptophyta > Magnoliopsida > Poales > Poaceae > Oryza > Oryza sativa. Next base: position 31,049,844 of record NC_089045.1, read on the forward strand.
CCACCACTCATTACCATGCCAAATTGCCTTCAAGTTTTGTTGAATTTCCATTTTTATTTCCCAAGTTTCATTCCAACGTGTTGGGATATTGCATCATCTTTGATTTCCAACATGCTGCCTTTCTGACCTCTCCGGTCTATAACATCAGTCAGGCCCTATTTCGGGAAGAATTCTGAGCCAGAGATTCTGAGAGTTGTACTAGTTTCAAGCTCTCCCAAATAGGGTTTGAAAGAAAAAAAAGTCAACCTTACCAAAATATGACAATGCTACGAAGTTTTAGTAACGGGTGTGTTTAGATTCTAAAAATTTTTGGCTAAAAATGTCATATCAAATGTTTGGACATATGCATGGAGCATTAAATATGGACGGAAAAAAAAACCAATTACACAGTTTGCATGTAAATTACGAGACAAATATTTTGAGCCTAATTACGCCATGATTTGACAATATGGTGCTACAGTAAACATTTACTAATGATTAATTAATTAGACTTAATAAATTCACATCGCAGTTTACGGTAGGATTATATAATTTGTTTTGTTATTTGATTACTTTTAATACTTTAAATGTGTGTCCATATACATTAAAAAAATTTTGGGCATGAAACTAAACACGGCCAATGTTAGAATGTGTTCGATTTGAAGGATTGTCAAATTTTGGTATAGTTTTTTATAAGTGAACTTATGTAATTATCAAATTGTGATATGATAGCTAATTAGCGGACGATGGTTTGTTGCTTTTTCTAAAAAATACCAAGCCTGGTAAAGTTGAAAATGACAATAAACCAAAACATTCCCTAGATATTCCATATTTGCCTTAGCTTGACACTGTAATTCCTCAACTACATATATTTCAGAACTCGTTTAAATCCCAACACAACTCAAGGTTCACTCAAGGTTCAACAATAAATTTGCCTCGTTAGCCTTCAAAAGAAAAACCATGATAACGCTTAAACATCCTCCTCCTCGCTACTCTCAACACAAATAACATCCTCCTTATCTTTCTTTTGCCTCTTCGATGCACAGGCCTTTCCTCCGGCTACTTCTGAATCAATATGTAACAGCATGAGCTCAATGATCGCGCTCCCGTACTTACCTGTCTTAACCTTTCCTATAAGCTTTTCAAGCTGCAGGCCGCAGATAAAATGTACATATAAATTAGAGACGGTCCATATATACACTTAGGATAGCACTAAGTAGGATAAGAGAATATTTGAACCAAACCTCACCTCAGCAACAGTGGTTGGTTTTTGGCGGTTCAGGAGGGAAATTTGCTGGGCAGAAAGAACAGCATGTGGGAATACGCCTCCATTACTGGAAGAGAGCTCTCTCCGCAGGTCATCAAGCTTAGCTTCCAAATTACTCATCTGGTTGCGCTTAGTCCGTTTGGATCCACTACCTTTATCCTGAGAGTGAAAAGCAACGCTAAGCTTGACCGGTCTGTTCCCTGCATATATACGAAAAAAACATATTCACATACGTTCCACAATTTCCTAAATTATCCAAACATGAACACATGACCACATCAAGAAAAACCTCAAAGTTTAAGGCAGGTCAAGGGCCAGAATTTTAATTAGTGTACGGTCACAATCCATCTAGCAATAACAAAGATAGTGGTGTGTTCAAGCGTTGAACTTTACACATAAGATGTTCATCCATCGCTCGTAAAATAAGATGGAAAGTTCACGAGAAAGAAACATTTACCTTGTAGTGCTGGCTTCCACAGTGGTCCCAAGGCAACATATGCATTGGTTGCATATGCTGTATGCTGAAATTCTTCTTTCTAAGAGGGATAAACAGTTCTTCAGTAATCATTGCAAATCAAATCAAGGTCTTTGAGGCAAACAAAGAAAGCAGCTAAAGCTATGAAAATGTGAAGACCATATTATTAGACTTTTTGTTAAAATAGTTTCATAATGTTATGATCTTGCTACTGCTTTTTATTGATATATAAGATTATAAAAGCAAAAGCTTCATTTTTGGAAAACAAAGATTGGGGATGGCCACAATACAAGCACAAACACCTTTGCTTCAAAACGTTTATTGATTTTTTTTCTCAAAACATTAGTGGCAAAATATAATTATTTTGACCACAAGACAATGCAGCATGGTAATTATAGAGAATGTGTCGTGTAGTTAACCAGAAAAAAGGTAGCACTATTTTCCACATTGCCATTATCAAAGCAAAATGCTCATTTCAAATCTACAGGGTTTCCCAAAACCAGTTGGTTTATGCAAGTTTATGAAATCCCAGCTAGTAGCCAGGAGTATAGCAACCACTGGAACCTGGTTCTTATTCTGCTGTCTTACACAGCTACATTTACAAATGGGGGGAATATAAAACCATTATAAGATACAGAAAAAAATAAAAATAAAACAAACCAATAAATATACAACTAAACCAGATCTGGTATTACACCATGGTCTTGGATTTTGGGCTGGGTCTGGAGTGTGTGGTGCTCAGCCCTTGTCCATGGTTGAAGTAGTTCTTATAGAACTTGCAGTAGTTATATAAACATACATTTAATGTTACAAGTGAAGTACTCCAAATAAATGTTTCAATAGTAGCAGTACTAGGTGAATTATAAACCTGAATGTGAGATTCATAATGGACATTAATCACCATTAATAAACTTGTGAATTCGCATGGCAGTATTTGCAGTCACACATACCAAAACCCGATCGAGTATAAGTTGAACTACCAACTGTTCAATGCCTTCTTTCTTAAGATCAATGGACTCATTTGAACAACCTGCTTATCCATGATCAGTAGTAATATCAGAACTGTTTTCTGGGTCATTCAATATTTATGCAGGCAAATGGTATAAATTAAATGAATCATCAACTTGAATCACACAAAAAAGGGTGTTTGGTTGGAGGAAGTTCACCTAAATCTTTCCACTTTGCCTTGAACTTATCAACCAGCTGCAACAATGTAGCTCTTTGGTCATTAAGTTGGATATCATGTAGAAGCGAAACAATAATTTTAGTATGGTCTGTACAATAAGTCATAGAAACAATCGAAGTGTAAATATACATAAACGAAATCTTTCCAAGAAATATGTCTCCCAAAAATACCATTTTGTAAAAATATAAACTAAAGAACATGCAAGTATCAAGTATGTAATTCAGTGCAACAGTAAAATTTCCAAGCTGATGTAAAATCATCATACGGGTAGCGTCTATCTCCTTGAGCTCAAGACTAGAAGTGCAGTTGTCACACATTCCTACAAGAAGAAACTGTTTAAGTATGATAAATCCAAAAGTTTAGTCATGTACTCAGAAAGTAATGAGAGAACACCATTGCAATCTTGTGCAGCCTCTCCAAAATGCCGGAAGAAAGCACCACGACGACAGCTCCTCTTAGACTATAAACAGGCGAGCTTACGATCAGAAATAAATGTGAATAAACTACAGATAACCATGTTGGATGTTCAGAAAAAAGCTAATTATGGCAAATATAGCATGCTCAGGTCATGTAAGTTAATGAGCTTCAAACTATTTCCTAATCTTTATTACTTGTTATATAGGCCTAAGTCTGTTCACACAGTTCCGAGTAGGACTCTAGTATAAGTATATTGCAATAAAACTTTACAATATTACTTTTCGTTGTATGAACAACTTTTGTCCTATGTTATCTCAGGACCTATTGCATGTTTTATTCCTAGAGAGAGAGATCCGACAGCAAGTTATGATGTCCATTTTCTGTGGAAAGGTATATTGATCCCTATGCTCCTGTACATTTTCAGTGGAAGTTATTTTTGGAGTGTTGTACAAAATTCCAGGCAGGAAGTTCAGTTGGATTGATCACTTAAACAGCAGTGTGAGATTATACATAAATGACTTTCTTGTACAGTTATGAGTAGAAAAGGGGCGGAACTGAGACTAACAAAATCTATGTTGAGGGTATAAAGAATTAAGAAAATCAAATATTATTCATTTTGGCGGAGCACTGGGAATTTACCTGACAATATCGTACTATGTCATAAAGATTTTGCAGGCCACAGTTTTCATAGAAGACCATTGAACTCTGCTCATTGAAAAAACAGCATATCGATAAGAGGAAGCAAGAAGCCACACCAAGAGAAAAAGGAAGACATCTTTAGTCTTACTTGGCGTGGAACATCACCAGGTCGATAATACAGAATACATTCTGAAGGTAGTCCATCTCTCCCTGCCCTTCCACTTTCCTAAAATCAATAAGATCTATTTAAAATGGACCAAGTAGTCAGAGAAAAGAAGAAAGTTGGTTAAATAATTAGATGTACCTGGTAGTATGTTTCCATAGATTTACTAAGGCTGTGGTGAATCACAAACCTGACTACAGAAACAAAATGAGATTTAATTTATTTCTTAGATATGTAATTGCAAACATAATAGTCCAATTTGTTCGATATCACCAGTCTGTAACTGCTACTTATCGGTAATTCAAAAACTAATAGTAGTCACAGTATACAAAAGACATGCAATTTATTTGAGAAGCCTATGCTGAAATATTCTAGGACAACGAAGGAGCATGGGAACATATAGTATATGGATTGTCCAAATAATTATGAACTATGCCATAGCACAAATCTAACTAGTTCCAGTAAGTCAGATTTGTGAGAGGATATAAGAGAAAGAACGAGTGAAAGAAGATATCATACAGTACTTCGAAAAGTTTGCAAGTGGATTCAAATATGCAAATAAACTGAAAACTAGTCCATGAACACATATTGGTTCAAATAGATCAAAAGTTGGTTTGACAAGGCATCCATGTGGCCTTAGACACTTATGTGAAGTGGCGCGTGGAAACAAATATGACATTTCTTCTTTCTCCCATTCTCTCCCCAACTACTCTTTCTCATATCTTCCCTGTAACCTCATAGTCAGAAAGAACAGCAGCCTGTCTCATCACTCTGATATGCGACAAAGAATATATTTCAAATGAATTATAGGGAGGGTTTCCCTAAAAACTGTGGTGAGGTGTCTCTAGTGTCATGATCATCGGGTCGACAGGCCGACCACGTGTACTTCGGATAGGGATAAGTTAGATTGAGATCTAGTTAGAGATAAGATTAGATCGAGTCCTTACTTAGGGGTCAAGTTAAATTCCATCTATATAAGGAAGGAATTGTGTCTATTATTATTAAGCAATGAAAATCAATTAGTCTAATCTCTCTCACCTATGTTCTCTCCTAGTCTAAATCTACATCCCTTCTCCAGTAGCTGACACGCCAGGTTATCTTCCTGACGCTGGTTAAGCACCAGCTCTGAATCTATTTGAATCATTCATACAAGTTAGAACGTTTCCAGCTTCTAAGATAATGGACCAACTTGCACCTTGCAAATTTAGAGACTTATGGGGCAATTTACTAAATAGTTGGAAATTTTGGCCGCCTTGAAACACAGTTCTTCATGTTTTACCAAACATTTAAGTTTCCTAATATTTTTACTACCTGTAATAACATCTACAGGGTTTCGACTGTTTCCCATGACCTGCGATCAATGACGGGCTAATCCCCATCTGTTTAATCCTGCTGGTACCATATAATTAGATTAGATAAGTGCACATCTACATCTTGAACACATCATATGTCATCATTATGATGAAAGACCAAAACTTAACGCACCATCTGGCTTGTTGATTCCCATTCCAAACGCCACCTACATAAATTAATACAAAACTTGAATGTTAGAGATAGAGAGAGAGAGAGAGAGGAGAGGGGGGCATAGACGAGGGGGGGGGGGGGTGGATGCATACTGTTCCAACAATGACCTGCAATTTGCTTTTGCTCCAGCTGTTGAAAGAAATGGTTCACAAAATTGTCGGCAACCATAAGAGCTCAACATCAAATTACAATGGCGATACAGAATTACAGTCATAGAAATTTCAATGTACAAAACTACTGTTGAATGCATCATTGCATCATACTTACAAGGTCCAAAAACATTTAAAGGTGATTAACAACACAGATTTGTATTTTCAACTAAATCAGAAACATGCTACTCATAGATCAGGCAGCTGTAATCCAATAAGGGATTGAGCAGTTGGACAATAGTAATTAAAAGTAGACATTTTGAGAAACTGCACATTCATTCTTTTTAATTCCTCTGGTGCAAGTATAGCCAAGGAAACTTGTTATATGACATGCCTCTTGCAGATATACCAGAAAAAGAGGTGGTAGGAGAGTTAGCCTGTCCACAAAAGACAGCAAGTTTGCTCCAACTAGCACGGTTGCACGGGTCATATACAACATTCCATTTATGCTGTTTTTCTTTTACCTGAACTATTTAGCATCTTGAACCGAGCTGAGCTACGTTCCGCTTTCTTTTTGCTCTGTTAAACCACCGGTTCATTCTGGTTACTGTGATTTTAATATTAGAATTATTAAACATTATAAGAATAATATTGGTAGCTAAAGCTTTCACGCACAAACATACATAGCAAATGAAGAATTTATACAGTTTAAAAATGTTTAATTTATTCGTTCAGAGAGAAACCTGTATGAAGTTGAAGAGGAACTCTCCTATTACATATAAATTCCATACTTTGCAGTTATATGCATGTGATTATTCAAAAGTGAGCATGTTCAGAGAGAGACAATTCAACCTTGTTGATCAGTATGTACTACATATGTTGCTTATAAATGTACAAGACCAAATAAAGTTCATCTCAAAGTAACAAACAAGGATAAAAAAAATTCTGAGCATACCGCATATGAACTTTCTCACGAGAAATAACATCCATATCTGCATGATAATAATCTGCTAAAATACCCCTTTCAGACAGTTCTTTTGCGACCTGTTTGTCAGTAAAAGCACAGAATTATAAAATAGTTGATGAAGCAGTGTGAGAGATACTGTTGGTCAGCGGATGGCCATTTTAGAATACAAGAAAGTCCTTGAAGACTAACCATGAAACACAGCATTAGGATATAGTATAGATATAGATGCAGCAATCATGTGTTAGGCATAGTGCATATCAAAAGAATCTCTAACAATTATAAATTCAGATGGTAACTGAAAATGGTAAGCCATAATATTTAGTAAATGGAAGATGCAACCAATGAAATCATACTTTGCAAACATTTATTCCCATTTGAGAAGAAAGAAAACAATCGGTTACTTGTCAATTCTTATTTTCAGAATGTAGTTCATGTTAGCTTTATGTTTGCATTGAGAGAACTAAAGTTGACAATGTGCAGTCAGTAAAGTAGAGAAGTCCAAGACATGGCTTTCAACCACTGCCCATTTTTAACTATATAAAGAGTAAATTTCACGAAACAGCAACTATTTGTTCAAAACTGTAACCTTGCTGCATCTTTAGATGGGCGTTTCATAAAACAACAATAGCATATAATTTTATCAAAAACAAAATGCAATGTTATCATGCACCAGTGTCTAGGGGTGGTAATGGGCCCAACTATTTAGCCTACAAAATTTGAGGGCCTGGTCTAAAATGGGGTGGGCTGAAATTTTATACATTTTTGACCTAAAAATATGAGGGCAGGTATGGTTGTGAAAGAACCCATGGGCCTTGACCCATTACCAATCTCTTATTGCTCCAATCTTTACCGCAGCTACCCTATGTTAAATTTAGCATCTAGCAAATCGAATATATATGAACTGACAGATAGTGTAGCATGTGAAAGACTGTAAAACACAAACCAGAATTGAATAGAAATTCAAAAGTTACAGATAGTGGATTATCCAACCAAATCACATGTCAGCAAATAAAAGAAACTTGAAGCATTCATCAGTGACTATACTAACCTGTTCACATTCCTTCCTAGAAAAGCAGTAAACAATCCCAGATTCATTATTCGGGTACGATTCACTTATAAAGTTTGCAATCTCATCAATGACGACCTTTCCAACTGGTGATTTCTCAAATACCTGAATAGCAAAAGAATGTTAAAGGCAAATACAACTATACAAGACTAGTGAAATGTTCTCTTCACATCTTCATTCTTCTGCATTGCACTTTCTTATATTTAAGAAAAAGTCTACTGACTACTGGGGTGAATCTACTCGCTCCTAACAGTGGCTGCTCAAGCTGGCAGCAGCAACTCAAACTCAGGCAAAGGATAGAAAATTGAAGGTTAGGTGAGGAAGAAGGGCAAAGTGACATTTCTCTAGCTCAGTGTACAGATAGGAAGTGTTGGCAAAAGTTGTGGTATTAATTGGCACTTCCCAAATTTTGTGGTATTCTTTGAATTTGGCAAAATCTGTGGTATGGATGGATTTTCCTCGATTTGAAATTGAGAAAAGGCATACTTTATAGAAAAGGTTGGGCCTGTTAATTGTGCTGACAAACTTGACACATCTAGGGATATGAAGCATCTCTATCAAATCAATTTGCACTTTATTTGTCGCAGTTGCCTGCAAAAAAAGAAGCAGGCCTTATTTCACATTACAGTTAAAATTTAATTATTGTAAAAAATGGATATTATTTTCGCAACTCACAGTTAAAGCTATCATAGGAACACTGGGAAACTGGACCTTTAAAATGCCAAGATTCTTGTAGTCTGGGCGAAAATCATGGCCCCATTGACTACAGCAGTGTGCCTCCTGCATGATAACACTTAATTACAATGATAAATTGGTAATCGCAGACTCTAGATACACATGTGCTTAACTGCTTAAAACATATGTCAACTAGCTATGCTCACACTTGATAAGATCATTATATGATGAGAAACATAATAAAAACTAAAAACCAATATGAATAACTTATAAAATGTGAACAGTGAATAAACCAATTCATCATAACTGCTCATTTTGTACAAGTGATTAGCACGAGTGTAGACAATGGCAACAAGTCTTCTTCGTTTTTTTTGCAAATCATTTTTTTCTAGTCCAAGAGGGATGGGTTAGTATTTAAATAGTAAAACACACTCAAAGCAAAACAATATTCTTAAGAGAGACAGAGTAAGCAAAAGCATGTACAAGCACATCATCCAACCTTAATCAGAGTAAACATGCTTTATTGTGTGGTAAAAAACTCACATCTATTGCAATGAGAGAAAGACGCCCTGCATGGTGGCATTTCTCAAGCTTAGACATGAACCTTTTACTTTTGGATATCTTTTCAGGTGTCACATACAATATCTTCAGTTCTCCTTCACCTTTATCAAGCGCCTTGTAGACGAACTTCTCGACTTCCTTATTGGTAGTTGAAGCCAGCATGTATGCTTGTATACCTAAAGCTGCTAGTCCCATGACCTAGAATTGAACAAATCAAATAATGGTAATGATCATATACAAGATAAAATAAATTCTCATGGTAGTCATGGTGGCCTAGACAACACCATGTCAGCAAGCAGACTAGGCAGGTGTACAGGCATTGCCTGGAGAAGACAAGAGACTTAAAGAAAGGCTGAGCAGAGAGCAAAGAGTTAGAAGAGAACCAGAGAGAAACATAGTAGAGAGTAGAAGTGAGAAGAAGAGAACAGAAGAAAGCAGAAAATCACAGCATAGAGATAGGGGAACAAGTCTAATAGCGCTTGAATAGCTGGATCTGGAGTCTGTGTTGATGACGACAGCCAGCTGGAAGCAATGTAGAATGTACTAGGCCACGAGGATGATGCAGGCTATGCATGTTGCGATGAGCCCATGAGGGGTGATGACAACATGGACATGTGGGCTACTTTAGGGAACGAGGGCACCAGAGAACTGGATATGAACCTCAAAATGGAGATTATAGTCATTAGCCAATGGAAATAGCGAGGAATGAATTAGTTCTAGTTGTTTTGACTTAGTTATTGCTTTAGTTTTCAAATTGTGACTGCAAATGTATATGCTTCTTTATATTCTTCTTGATTGAATAGGCAGAGCTCTGGCTGTTTTCCTCTTCTTTTCTTCTAGAAGAGATTATAGGCAGAGACAGTGAGTATAACACGCGGGGGATCACTAGAGGCCAGACAGATAAAGCTTTGACAACACAGATATTATCCTATCTCTCTCATACGTGATGTCCATGGGTGTCCTTTTGTCTACTTGATGACTTGGAAAATGCAGTGAAAACTACGATCTTGAAAGCTTAAATACCTGGTCCTGGATAAGGGAAAGCAAAGGACTAACAACCAATGTAATTCCATCATGAAGTACAGCAGGTAGTTGATAGCAGAGGCTCTTCCCTCCACCAGCAGCCATTATGACCAGTACATCTCTTCCACTCATGATGGCATTGATTATCTGGAAGGTTGCAATATGCTTAAAAGGATGCAAAATAAAGAAACTGTAAGCAGTATAGCAAGTTGTGGTATGTACATCTAGGGCTAGGCTCAACAGTACCAAGAGAACAAAAGGGAAAGAATGTGGGGATAGTAACATAATTCTAAAAGATTATTTCTTTTTGAGCAACACACAAGTTAATGATAAATAATAGAATACATATAGCAGCCCATGTATGTCTGAAGCACACCAAATATATGGTTTCTTCGCTAAATGAAATGATTATATGAATCTCACTTTGTATTTTATTTCGTAGTTGTAAGCAGTGTCCAACATAAAAAAAGATAACTTCTACTCTTCTTAGTTGTTTAAGCAGTGTCCAACATAAAAATATAGATAACTTCTACTAACCTTACCTCTCTTTGATTCTGCCGGTATGAAGAAATCCCAAATACATTAAAACGAACATCATCAGCCCGAGAGTCCCATAAGAAGCTCCCAGACCAATCTTTTGGACCAACTGAAGGGGTATTATTGATTGTGTTGTTGGATGCTTTAGATACTTCGAGCATAGCTTTCAGCTGTGATTCACGCTCATACAGCTCCTCTTGACGATCAATCAGTGCACTAATTTGCCCTGAGAAACATGAATTTAAGTGAGAAAATGAAAGGATAATTTGTAATATGAGGAAATAACAGAGCACTAGCACCACAAAGGAAAAGGTGGCCACTGCTGATCATAATGCAAGTGAAGATACATAATGACATTAGCAGCCTATTTATATAGGCATAGTTGCTTTGTTTCATCATAGTGTAAGGTGATAATTAGACTTCATGTAAATTAATGCAAGTGAAGATACATAATGACATTAGCAGCATATTTATATAGGCATAGTTGATTTGTTTCATCATAGTGTAAGGTGATAATTAGACTTCATGTAAATTAAAGACTAAATAGTCCCGGCAAAAATATTATGAATCCCGGCAAAAATTAAAGACTAAAGAGGGATGTGGTTTTGTATTATTTGTATGAAAGTACCTATGGATTTATAACAATTAGTATTTGTGATGTAATATAGACAGTGATAAAATATTCATCAATGAGAAAAACGGAGCAGGAGATGCCAATCTAACCCCCGAAAATTGTTGTACTTGCTATAATTTAATTCAACTGCACTTAGATATGGTGAGCTAGAAACCCCTGCCTCCCATTTATGTATTACACAGAAGGGTTAATCACTTGATCTCATCCGAGGAACGTTTATGAATCAAAGGGATAGCACATATTGCAGAATATGCATGATTAGCGGTGACCTTGGATGTCATCAAGTTCTGCCTGAACGAGTAACAATTCTCCCTGAATGTTGTCTTCCTCATACATGCTGCAGCCCTGCACAATGACAAGGGAAAAAAAAGGCAACTGACTTTCTTAGCTTACCCACTGCCTTAAAAACGAGTATTGAGTTAGAGTCCATGAAACAGAATTGTACACTTTGAGTTGGGACTATCAAAAGGCATACTCGGACCCAACATCAAAACACAAGACCTAATTATAGTTAAACAATTGAGGTAAACTAATACTGACATGTCCATGTATAACAAGCATCGATCGGCATATATATGGCATTTGTTCAAGAGAACCAGTTAGAGGCTGATTTGGTCCATTTTCAGAAATACAGAATCCTCATTCTGCCACATAATAAGTAATTCTTTTTAAAAATAGTCTAGGGCATACCACATAGCACATCCATCTTTTCAAAATCAAAGCAACACAACAGTTAGGTGGTGAATCGAACCGAACCGATATGGAGGCAGGTGGACGGAGGTCGGGCGCGTCGCCGTCGCTACTCCCCCAAACCTGCACGCCCCGCCCGCCGTGCGCGCGAGGAGGCCAAGGCCGGTGGAGGAGGCCGTGCGCGCGAGGAGGGCAAGGCCGGTGGAGGAGGCTAGGGTGTCTACGAGGCTTCTCTCTCTACAGCCGCGCGCGCGACGAGGCGAGGCGACGCCTGCGTCCGGCTCGCACCGCACCACACCACACCGCAGATTGGGGAATCGGGAGAGGTAGGTAGAGCCGAGGTGCGGTGCGGGGAAGAAGATGAATAAATACTACTACTCCTTATTACAAGTCGTTTTACTTTTTTTTCCTTGCAAACTTTAGTATTTTTAACGTAAAACAAACACATTATCAATATATATCCATATTAAATTTAATAAAACTAATTTGATTATTGCTAAATTATCTATAAACCTAGTCAAATTTAACAAAGTTTGATTAAGTAAAAAGTCAAACCAGGGGTGTAGCGATTACCCCGCGCGTTGCAGCGGAAAAATTTAGAAATATGTAAAAAAAAGCTTTAAGAAAAGAAATTATAATATATAAAAAGATAATATTTTAAGCTTGATATCTGGTGATTTAAAATTTTTATTGTATATGACACATAAATTGTTATATACCAAACATGAGAAAAATCTAATGTGTCTATAATTTATCTAGGTGACATGTATGGTTCTAATGGATATTTAGATTTATTATAATATAACTACAGTAAGTAAGTATGTGGCCCTATGCATGTCAAGCTTTTGGTTCTAACTATATAGGATATATAAATTACGAGGGTACCCTTTCTGGAAAAGGAAAAGTACCTATACTAATCGGGCAGTTTATACGAGTTCTCAAATTAATGAAAAAAATCTGGTCGTTGATTTGCTAGATTGTATTATCACCACCGTAGATGACAAAATCAAATTGTGGGACACTTTTAAAGAAAATCTAATCTATGTAAAATTGTGGGCCACTTTTAAAGCGAACCTAATCTACGTCCGTCGGTGATATGGGCCCGGGGGTACCCCGTACAGAGGGAGAAGGCCACCCCAAACCCATGTGGCACCCCCCAAGGGGGGTCGGGCCCGGGGTTGGAGCGGTGGCTGCCTCCCGAGCCAGGGGTCGGCCCGCCCTGAGCCCCTCCTCGCTTTGATTCGCGTGTGTGCCACGGGCTTGCATTCCCAGCGTCCAACTACCGCGTTTAATGAGGTCCTGTCTGCTGCGGCACGCCACATTTAATGTGGCGAGCATGCACACTAACAGGTCGCTTGCAGCGGGAATGACCGATGTGACGACGGATAGGCATAGGACAGGGCACTATGCACACGCGCCTGCTGCTGGCAGGGGACATGGCTTGCGTCTGCCCCGTCCCGTCGCCATTAATGAGGGGTTTTTTTGCCTCTCCCTTAGACTCGGACCAACATTTTCTCCACGCCGGTCCGTTCGAGAGATCCCTACCCTGTGGTGGAGCCGGATGGCCAGAAATCATCGACATTTAAGGAGGAATGACATGGGCGGACGCCCACGTCATTCGGCATGATGGGATGGGGCCCATGTCACGGTAAGGCGCGCATGGCTTCACACGTCGAGAGGACAAGACACACATTAATTACCTATAAAGAATATTATTGGTAACCCCTTAACATATAAAAAGATGTCCATGCGTGGGGGAAAAGGGGGACGGAGGGCGGAAAGCGCTTTTATTTCCTCACCAGATCCAACCACACACAGGAGTAGGGTATTACGCTTCCATAGTGGCCCAAACCTGTATAGACCGTTTGTGTCCCCATTGCTCCCGAGGGGCCCGACCCCCTCTGCATCACCTTCCCTTCATCTCTCAAACCTTCACCCGTGTCCCCGGTCCGAACCAAAAGAGGGGCCCCCACAGTCCCCCGCTTGAGGAGTTTACCCTCCGACAACGTCCGATATATTTCAAAGCCCTTCTACCGATCTTATCTCGATCAGTAACGGGAGACCGAGAGCAGATCGATGTTGATGATCATGAGATCACAAGTAGACCAGAGCTGCTTGAGTCGCTATTCAGGTGCCAGATCATATTGGCGCGATTTGGGGCTCCCCCTGTATACATCATCAGAGCCTCCACAAGCAATGCAGGGTTTTGCCATCATAGGGGGTGCTTAGATCTAGGGGTGTAAAGTTTTGACGTGTCACATCGGATATTATATAGGGTATCGCACGGGGAGTTGGGGCACTAATAAGAAAACTAATTACAAAATCTGCCAGTAAACCATGAGACGAATTTATTAAGCCTAATTAACCCGTCATTAGCACATGTTTACTATAGCACCACATTGTCAAATCATGGAGTAATTAGGCTTAAAAAATTTGTCTCGCAAAGTAGTCGCAATCTGTGCAGTTAGTTTTTTAAGCCTATATTTAATACTTTATGCAAGTGTTCAAACGTTCGATGTGACAAGGTGTAAAATTCTGGATGGGATCTAAACAGGCTCGCTGCTAATCATTGTGTTGATCGGTTGCTCATCTAATATATATTGTCAATTTTTGCAGTCAACTGATGTTAAATTGAAGGTAAATTGCATGTTAAGGTTCCTTGAATATGGGTTCTTTCTTGAGAATTAGTTTTCTTTATACTCGCAGTTGAATAATTAAATCTTTTGATGCAAATTAGAATCCTTCAAACCAGCTGAAAATAGCGCCTCCTGCGTTTGGCGCTGGCATAGATAGCGGCAGGAGTCGACGCGTCACCTCCGCTAGGAGCTTGTGCGGATGGTATTTTTGCAAAAAAAAAACCCCCTTATTTCCGTAGATAATATGTTAACAAAGTATATGCCATTTGCTGATTCCATTTTATTGTACAGCTTGAGAACGAGGTGGCCGAACTGACCTTCTGATTGCTTCCTGCAGATGACGGTGCTCCCTCTCCCCGCAGTCTCCCACCATCTTCTCTTGTCAATGTGTAATCATCACCTCTATTACTGTTAGGTTCGTACCAATCCTTCCCCTCAAGTGCAATCGCATTTGTCTGCCGCTGTTCCCTGTGATTCATGAATATATTGTCCTTGTGATTCAGAGCTTTCTGATTTGAGTTTTCAAGGAAAGCATTAATATTATGTGATTAATATTGTCCAACTTAACTCTCTAATATCTCATGTGCAGTCTAGATTTAGAAAATTATACTAAATATGTTCTTAAATCTATGTTATTTTTACTTTGCTTTCTTATATTTTTAGAAAACATTGTGTGTAAGATGTTTTTAGTTCACAAGGATTAAACGTACATGGCTACTTCTAATGTTGCTGATAAAATTTAGAGGCGGCGCATGTTGATCGTTTATTCTTTTGACATGGTCGGCAGAGATGATGGATGGGAAATATCCAGTGTCACTGTTTTTTTAGAAATGTGCTCAATGTACATATATCTTAATTGTTCGCTGCGACTGTTTTTCTTATATTTTGCCATATAGTGATTATGATGATAGCTAAATTCATGGCTTATTTAATAACACAATACCATATCATATTCACATTGTTTTGTGTAACTCTAGCTATAGACTTCCTTCGTGGTTTATATTTCAGTCTAATAGGTCAGGATAGAGATCATTTACAACTCAAGAGTTCAAGTGTACTTTTGGAAGACAAGAATATCTCATTGTAGTTCTTAACTTTGTACATATACATCTATTAATTATCAGATGAACTATTTTATCCACTACTTTCTCTCTGTCAATGGAGTGTGTACATATATGCATGTATAATTATCAGATGAACGATGACAATACCTTCTATTTATACAGTCCTTTCTGTACCTTCTCTAGCCGTGATGTACTCCGAAATTTAACTTTTAAGGGTGTGTTTGGGAGGAGGGGTTCCACACACATTAGCGCATGATTTATTAAGTATTAGCTTAAAAAACTTTTGAAAGGATTAATATGATTTTTTTAAAAAAACACTGCATACTATGCCAACCAATTCCAATTCCTGCCTTAAGATTTCATGACAACATTATATTTCTTGCAACCAAAAAACAGAAACCTGCCACTTATGTCAGATAAACTGATCGAATTTCTTTTGCTAATTATATCAAGCTAAAACTGCCAAAAGTAATCACTAACACTCCATTCTGTCTCCACCGGTGCAGCGCGCGTCCCACGCTAGTCTGAATTAAATAAGATGAATCGTAGTGCATGCATGTATACTCTGGTCGCAAGCTGCTGCGACAAAAACGTGTTTGCAGTGTATTCTTGGGTGCTTCTTATCTAGAAAATTGCCAATCTAAACTTCAGCTCTAACATTAACGTGGGCAGAGAAAATCAACACAATTGGCCATGGCACCACCACACCGTGTATGCCTAATGGGATCTGTATCGCTGCCTTGTCGCTTGGGATAAGGTGCACTGCCAGAGAAGTGGGTGTTAAATTTTGTGTCGAATATGTGTACGCAGTCGGTTACAGTTTAGGACTTAGAGTTGTACTAGGTGTAGGCCTAGAGTATGAGTCGGACTCTATCCTAGGTTCTCTCATAAATAGAGGGGCGTGCCTGTTGTAACCGCATGGCGACTTAGCATAGCGAGAGGGAGCGGCTGCCGGCGGCAGCCGGCCATGAGTCGATATAACTCTAATACGTTGTAATATGCTGGATTGGGGAGGAGCGCCCGTAATCAGTGCCCCGGAGATGTAGGCTTCAGCTGAACTCCGTTATCAAATATCGTGCCTCGGTGTCGTCATCATGTTTGGATCTCCTATGACGTTTCTTCCGCATTTGGTTTCTGATGTGATTTCGGGGCCGGTTTTCTAACAAGTGGTATCAGAGCCTGCGGGAGATCCATGGTAGAGGTACGAGGGAGGTGCTCCATGCCGCGACGACTACACAGGGTGTCCAGGGACGGACATGGACGCAAGGTGGAGCACGGCGGCGATCAACGGAATTTGATCGGTGGATCGAACACTTCAGGCGGCGGTCTGAACCGTTCGATGGCTGCTTTCAACAGGGAGATGACTAGACGTGGTGCTCGGGTCGATGGCGGCGGAAGCGATTGGCGATCCAATCGGTGGGTCGGACACTTCGGGTGGGTGGCCTGGACTTTCCGGTGAGCTACTCTCAACAAGGAGACGTGGGGCCCCATGCTCGGGTTGATTGAAGCTGGAGGCGATCGGCGTTCTTGGTCGGTGGATCGAACACTCTGGGCGGGGTGGCCTGAGCCTTTCAATGAGCTGCGTTCGACAGGGAGATGGCTAGACGTAGCGCTCGGGTCGTTCGGTGGCTGGGAAGACGGCATGCGACTTGTCGGCTTCGGCTCGCGACTAGATTGATGGCGTTCAATCGGAAGTCGGAGCGGGTGGATCCAACAGGCTGTTTTGGAGGTGTTAACGACAAGTACTGCATGGAGGATTGCTACTTAGCAGCGTACATGCAATGGATTGCTCTGGAACCAGGACGTTGCTAGGGGTATGTGAAGCTTGGAGGTCAGGGTCGTGGCGGTGTGCGCGGTTTTGCGTCGAGGCCGAGCCGGCGGCGGAGATAGAGCAGTGCTGGTAGTAGCAGTTTCATGCAGGACTTGACTCGGAGAGGCCATGGTAGAAAAGGAGTCGAGCACAGGTTCGGCTTCAATACACACGACAAGAAGAGATCGAGAAGGATACCACGTCGGACATGAAAGGGGACCAGAGGAGAATTCGATTTGGAAATAGAATCGGGCTCAACTTGTCCCTGTAAATCAGCAAAAGGAATCCACGGGATTGCAGAGATTGCGATCGAATCAAACCAACCAAAGCAATGAAGAGATCGGACCCGATTTCTTGGGCGGCGGGGGGTTTGGGCGACGAACTGCGAGCGGTAGAAGCACGGCTTGGTGTAGTCGTCGTGCAGGTGCTGGCGAGTTCGACGCGGGCCGGCTCCGGCGAGGAGGTGGCAAGTATCGGCGAAGGGGCGGCGGCGACACTCCTGTGTCGGGGAGAAGGCTTCCGTGGGCGTTGGCATCCTCACCGGCGGGAAGCCCACGGCGGCGGCGGCGGCGCCCTCACCGGCGGGGCTCAGGAGGCGACGAAGCGCTTCAGGACGGGCAGCGATGTCGGAAACCGAGGCGGCGTCTTCGGTGGCGGCGTTGAGGAAGCTAGTGAGGCGTGCGGGCTCCTGGTGCTTGTGCAGATCCGAGACAGAGACGGTCGCAGCAGGCGTGGAGAGCGATGCTGTAAGCGGCGGTCTCTTGCTGCGGTAGGAGCATGAGCAGAAGGAAGCAGAAGGGGATCGATCGATCTGATTCTGTTTGACCGATCTCCTGTTCCACGGTGGACTAGTTTTGCCTATGGCCTGTGGCCGCGGCTTCACTGTTCCGTTGTTGTGTCCCCATCCGTGTTCCGTACCACGTGGAGGCCATCGGTTTGTTTGGGTTTTGGTGGTGGGCTCGGTTCGCCCACTGCAGAATATGACGCCGTCACTACTGACTTAAAAAAAACGAGTACTACTAGTAGTACTTTTCACTCTGCACGAGTCGGATCTGGCCGTCGCTTCGCTGGCGCTTGCTGCTCGTCGTCTGCTGTGCTTCGCCGGCGACCGCTGCTCCTAGTCGCTCACAAAGAAGGGACGCGGCACTGGCTCCTGTGAACTTGTGCTGTTCCGAACGAGCAGGGGATTTGGATCAGGCAACCAAACAACCCATTAGTGTAATTCAATGGCCAGTACCAAATGTGGAACTCCCTAGCTACTGGCAACTATTGTTTGCTATGGTAAAGAAGTGAAGATCGAAGCTTGCCCTTGAGTGATGCAGTATAGACGTTGCAGCAGAGGCAGCTGGTTCCGTCAACATGGTTGTCACTTGCTCATGCGGTGAATCTGTGACCTTGGCTGACCCTGAAAGATTAGATGCAGAGGCCATTGCTGTTACGAAGAAAATGATTGTGATTCGATAATACTGCGCCATATGTAAACCTTAATCTATTTCTGAAAAACTGACTGATGTTTGCCGACTTAATTTTTATTTGACGCCTTTGTTTTCTTGGAGGGCCACGCTAATTAGGAGTAATCGCTAACTGCGTCATCAGGTGACGGATGGAGAGAATAATCTCCGTTTATGGTGGGGCCACATAGAAACAATCAACAAACCGATAGCCTCCACGTGGTACGGAACACGGATAGGAACACAGCAACGGAACAGGTAAGCCGCGGCCGCTGTGGTGGTTGAGTCAAGGCAGCTTACACGTGGGACCAAGCAAGCATGCAAGGTGATTAGTGCATTGGAACTTGATGAAGACTAGACTATGCGCACGTGATGTTTGATGGCTAATGCATGTGTCCATACATGGTGATGGTGTTGGCCTGGTACATGTATCGAAGGACAAACATGTTAGCACATACTTGTGCAGTAGTCTGGTGAGATAAGTTATATGCGAGAAGGATCGTGCATGTAGAATTGCAAGCTATTGTGTTAACTCGTGGACTCGGCAGTGGCAGTCGTGGATGGGCAAGATGGTTTCCTAGGAAACAGCGGGGGAAAATTGTTGAGGGTGTCAACGATCTGTTTGGCAGTACAGGGTATATCCAGAATCTGTGGGGTTTGCATGATGGGGATATATGGAATCTGCGTCACTGAAGAGGAAGAGCAAGCGCTGTGGTGGTAATTTCTTCAGATGATTCAAAGCAACGGTGATTTTCTCAAACTATCCGGAATTCAGTCTACGGATGCGGGAAAGCGTAGATGTTGGATTTATTAGCTTGGTTCTTAAGACGACAAGGAAGAAAGGGTTCTCTTCATGTCTGGTGAGTTTGATTTATCTATTTTGGTGATGACATTTGTTATCTGGCCATGGATTAAATCAAGTCAAATTTAAGACGGAAGATGAAGGTGAACATAGTCTTTGGGAAGCCTATGACGTGACAGCTAGGAAGGAATCCAATTTCGCTTGGCAAGACGACTGTGGTGATATGAGAGAAGGTGGAGTACTATTGCAGGTGGAGTCAGGAGAAAGAAATTACAGGGATAGCGGAGTCTCTTGTTTAACAGTGAGCCTGGTGGAGGCTTGTCGGGGTAGCTCGGTGTGAGCAGCGAAAAAGGATCAACTCAAGTCTTGGTGCACGGAGGTTCGAGCAAGTAAAAAATTCGGGTTGGCGTGGCATATTCGCCAAGGTGGAGTTTATTAGAGTTTGTGTCGAATATATGTACGCAGTCGGTTACAGTTTAGGACTTGGAGTTGTACTAGGTGTAGGACTAGAGTATGAGTCGGACTCTATCCTAGGTTCTCTCATAAATAGAGGGGCGTGCCTGTTGTAACCGCATGGCGACTTAGCATAGCGAGAGGGAGCGGCTGCCGGCGGCAACCGGCCGTGAGTCGTTGTAACTCTAATATGTTGTAATATGCTGGATCGGGGAGGAGCACCCGTAATCAGTGCCCCGGAGATGTAGGCTTCGGCTGAACTCCATTATCAAATATCGTGCCTCGGTGTCATCATCATGTTTGGATCTCCTATGGCGTTTCTTCCGCGTTTGGTTTCCGATGTGATTTCGGGGCCGGTTTTATAACAGTGGGAGGTCTAGGGATTAAAAACATGCATGATCAAAACTGTGCTTTGCTTGTGAAAAGACTTCATCATCTTCACGCGATAGACTCCTCTTGTGGACGATGGATTTGGCAAGAACACTCCGGCTCCGTCCTCTTCTATGACAATCAACTGGGTCCTCACTGGGACTCCTTATCCACTCTCCTACCGATTCTTCAGCGCCTGACGCGCGTTCAAGTTGGGGATGGCACGCGCACTTCGTTCTGACATGACTATTGGTGTGGTTCGAGCTCTTTCAAAGATCGATTTGCTCCCCTATTCTCTCATGCTCTCAATGGGGAAGCAGCGGTTGTGATGTTCCTCTCGAAGCCAATAGAAGATCAGTTCGCTCCCAGGCTATCCTCCTCTGCTGAAACTCAATTATCACAATTGCGAGAGATGCTACAAAACTTCTGCCTCGGTAACTCTACTGATTTACGTACACCGCATGATGCTCCTGGGATCCTTCGCACGAAGAACATCTATTCTTCTTCTCAATTGGGCCTGCCACTGTGCAAGAACTGGAGCTTCATCTGGGACAATCGAGCTCCTCCAAGAGTTCAATTCTTCGCTTGGCTACTAGCTAAAGATCGGCTTCCTACCAAGGCTAATTTGCACAAGAAAAACATTGTTCCAACAGCTGGGTGCATTGTCTGCAATTGTGCTGACGAAACGGTGACACATCTCTTTCTTCAATGCCAATTCGCTCAGGAATTCTGGAGAGCTTTGTGTTAGGAAACGATAAGCGAACAAACGATAAAGAACAATAGATCAATCACAGAAGACACGAGATTTAACGTGGAAAAACCCTCCCAAAACAGGAGAGAAAAAACCACGGGCGCCAGCCAGCAAAATATCTTCACTATATCTGGGGTGAGGTTACATCGCCGCACGACGGCTTACAAGAGGTATATATATGGTGGAACCCTAAAAGGGATGACGATCCGCTACGGCAGAAGCTGGCCTTTATTAAGTGCAAATGAATTTGGATCACAACTCAACACTTTGCGTATATCTGTTGTTTCGAGTGTTCAAGATCTCGCTGACCTCACTGCTCCCTGCCATTTGCCTGTCAAGCACTTCCAAGTTTTTTTCTTATTTTGTTTTTGGGGGCTTTGGAACCATAGGCATGATGTCGTTTTTCGGGGTCTCCCTAACTCCCGGACGAGGTTAGTGGCTAAATGTATTGAGGACGCTACTTTGTGGGCTGAGCATCTTCGTAGAGAAGATAGGTCGTCGGTTGTGACTAAATGGAAAAGTCTTCTTTCTTTCTCTATTCACTCTAGCTAATTCTGTAATACTTCATGATGTAAACCCTCTTCCTCTTTTCAATATAATTCAGGTGGGGAATCCCCCGGTTGATTAATTCAAAAAAAAAGGGATCTGTATATATCCTTCTATCCTGACTAATTCCTGGTGGGTTTTCTCCATCCACCAGAGCTGCAACCTACAATTATTGTTGACCAGGTTATTCATCAAATATATGGTTGATTTTGTCTCTACGCCGTTTCAAAATTAAATTGGAGGTACGTAAATACTTTGCTATGATTCCTTTGTTTAATAGGTGATTATATTTTAATTTGTTCGTAATCTGTTGTCCAATAACTAAATGTAAGTGCAAAAATCCTAGATAATTAATTATGATAAAGTTGTGTTGTGTTTACTACCGTGCCGCACAGCTGCCAAATAAAACATATATATTTATAATGTATTATTCGGTGTTTTTGATTATGGCCATGCTAAACATCCACTTTCCATAGACCATGCCAATTTTTCTGTAATAAAAACAAGTGCTTAATTGAACGGAAAATACTTACACCTTATTTTCCAAAATAATTTTAAGATGGCACGTGTTTGCATTCATAACTAATTATTCTTTTAGTTTACTAGAAGCCGATGTAACCATAAATATCAAGGCGCGTCAATCTCAAGATATCATGTTTCATTCTCTCGGAGATGTTTATAGGGTAGAGTGTTCATGCGTGTATTTATAGGGATGAGTATGCAGCAGTATATATGAGCGCTTTGCGTTTTTACCGTTTTCCCAAAAAGAAAAAATCAATTAATTACAATGACAATATTTGAAAATCAAATTGAAATAGTAAAGAAAGCAGTTTTTTTTCACGGATCACACTTTCAACTTATTCATCAAAATGTATGATTGCAAACAGAAACCCTCTCAACTATGGTTGCAACATATCAGAATAAAAAAACAAATTCCTTGAGATATATCTAGCAGTAAAACACTCCCAGAAAGGAGCTGCACGCTCCCGTTGTCCCTACAAGATCACAGGAAAAATAATCCCAAGTCTTTTGATCTACTTATTAGATCACTCAAATCATTAACAAGCAAAACAAAACGACAAATCAGCTCACCATATGCATGGAATCACCTCAATTGGCCTCCACATCAATTGCTGTTGAAGATGCCTTTGCCACATCGAAGAGATCGTGGCCTTCTCGGACCCTACTAGAGGATATGCCATGCATGCATGGTTGTCTCCCCAGCCCGCTTGGAATTATACCATAGGCACCATATATATTGAGGGGAAGGCTGATATGCGAATGTTCGCGGGCCACGAACATGCTCAAACTATAAAAATTACTTTGTCTGCATGCACGTAACTTGTGACTGGATTCTGGAAGAACCAGCATAGCATATATGCAGCCATGCATGTCGTCACTTAATTCGCATGTACTTAGGGTATAATTATTAGCATACGATCTACTGCATTAATTCATACGTTTTGGTGTCGGAAAAAAATAATGTGCCGTTCCGTAATTAAAGCATTACCACATAATTACCGTCTAACTAGGGTGCACATAATTTTTTTATTTTATAGCAACATCTTCAATTCAATAGATTTTTACCCAAATTTTTAAGCTTGGCATTCAAATAAAATTATATTCAAATTACTAACATCTGTACCCACAAACTTTAAACTCAAATTTAAACTTTATACATACAAAATTTTTATATATAAACTTTTGACACGTAAACTTTTTATATAGAAACTTTATGCAGATATAAATTTCAAAACAAAATTAAAACAAATTCGAAAATAAAAAATCTTAAATTTCAATTGGGCCAAAAGCCCAAAACTAGCTAGCCCGGTAGAAAGTAGCACACATGGGCACACATCAATCGGTAGAAAAAAATGACCTAGCGTGATCACTCTAAAAAATGGGTAATTAAAAAGAGAGACAGTTAGCAAAGCCCTTATTTAAGCACCCCCCCACTGAGTCCTGATTCCAACAAGATCCACCGCGCGCAAAGACCCTCTGTTAGCTGTATACGTACGTACTCGGCGACCTGTACGTGCCGCTGCGAGCAATGGAGTGTGAGACCGGTGTCAACGGCTCAGGGCCGCGCGGCAGCGACCCCTTGTACTGGGGCAAGGCGGCAGAGGGTGTTGCGGGGAGCCACCTCGAGGAGGTGAAGAGGATGGTGGTTGAGTACCGCGCGCCGCTGGTGAAGATCGACGGCGCCATGCTCAGCGTCGCCAAGGTGGCAGCCGTCGCCGGCGAGGCCGCCCGGGTGCAGGTGGTGCTGGACGAATCCGCACGACCCCGCCTGGAGGCTAGCCGCGAGTGGGTTTTCGAAAGCACCATGAATGGCACCGACACGTACGGCGTCACCACCGGCTTCGGGGGTGCCGCCCACCGCCGCACCAAGGAGTTCGCCGCGCTCCAGAAAGAGCTGATCCGGTACGACTTTAATTAGCTGTACACTACTAGTATACTTGAGTATTTTATTTTATACTACTAATTGCTCACTGTCACAAGCTATATATAATGCTAGTAATTAATTCGTTCATTGGGTGGGTGGTTCTGAATGAAAATCAAATACTTCATTAAAGATACCTCAACGCCGGCGTCTTTGGAGCCAGCCGCAGCGACGGCTACACGCTGCCGACGGAGGTCACGCGCGCAGCCATGCTCGTGCGCATCAACACCCTCACCCAGGGCTACTCGGGCATCCGCTTCGAGATCCTCGAGGCCATCGCCAAGCTGCTCAACGCCAACGTTACGCCGTGCCTGCCGCTCCGGGGCACCATCACCGCGTCCGGCGACCTGGTCCCTCTGTCCTACATCGCCGGCCTAATCACCGGCCGCCACAACTCCGCGGCGGTGGCCCCGGACGGCACCAAGGTGGACGCCGCCGAGGCATTCAGGATGGCCGGCATCGAGCACGGGTTCTTCGCGTTGCAGCCCAAGGAAGGGCTCGCCATCGTCAACGGCACGGCCGTGGGCTCCGGCCTCGCGGCGATCGTGCTCTTCGAGGCCAACGTCCTCGCCGTCCTTGCCGAGGTCCTCTCGGCGGTGTACTGCGAGGTAATGGCCGGCAATCCGGAGTACACCGACCACCTCATCCACGCGCTGAAGCACCACCCTGGACAGATCGAAGCTGCGGCCATCATGGAGCACATACTGGAAGGCAGCTCCTACATGAAGAAGCTTGCCAAGGACAAGGAGCAGGGCCAGGGCGAGCTTGACCGGCTGACGAAGCTGAAGCAGGACAGGTACGCCATCCGCACGGCGCCGCAGTGGCTCGGCCCGCAGGTCGAGGTCATCCGCTTCGCCACCAAGTCCATCGAGCGGGAGATCAACTCCGTCAACGACAACCCGGTCATCGACGTCGCCCGCCGCAAGGCGCTCCACGGCGGCAACTTCCAGGGCACTCCCGTCGGGGTGTCCATGGACAACACTCGTCTCGCCATCGCTGCCATCGGCAGGCTCATGTTCTCGCAGTTCTCCGAGCTCGTCAGTAGCTTCTACAGCAACGGCCTTCCCTCCAACCTGTCCGGCGGGCGCAACCCGAGCTTGGACTACGGTTTCAATGGCGCCGAGGTCGCCATGGCGTCCTACTGCTCTGAGCTCCAGTTCCTCGCCAACCCGGTGACCAACCATGTGCAGACCGCGGAGCAGCACAACCAGAGCGTCAACTCTCTCGGCCTCATCTCCTCCAGGATGACTGCAGAGGCCGTCACCATCCTGAAGCTCATGTCCTCTACTTTCCTCATCGCACTGTGCCAGGCCGTCGACCTGCGCCAACTCGAGGAGAGCATCAAGGCCGCTGTTAACAAGTGCGTGACGAATGTCGCCAAGAAATCCCTGACCCTGGCCATGGACGACGACGACCATCTGCTAGCGCTGCTCGGCGCTGCTATCGACCGCGTGGCGGTGTTCACGTACGCAGAAGACCCATGCAGATCCAGCTTGCCACTCATGCAGAAGCTCCGCGCGGTGCTCATGGAGCATGCGCTGGCCAATAACGGTGACATCCTCCTGGCCAAGGTGGCTGAGTTCGAGCAGCAGCTCCGCGCGGTGCTCCCCGACGAGGTGGAGGCCGCACGCGCCGCTGTAGAGAGCGGCACGGCCCCGAACAGGATCTCCGACTGCCGCTCGTACCCGCTGTACAGGTTCGTGCGCAAGGAGCTCGGCGCCGAGTACCTGACCGGCGAGAAGACGCGGTCTCCCGGGGAGGAGGTGGACAAGGTGGTGATCGCCATGAACCAGCACAAGCACATCCATCCACTGCTGGAGTGCCTCAGCGAGTGGAAAGGCGCGCCCCTGCCACTTAGCTGAACTACACATCATAAGAGAAGATGAGGTATTATCTAAAAAAAGAGAGAAGATGAGGTATTAATTACGGATGAAAAAGCAAAACTACTATCCGGAAAACTAATTTAATCACTCGACGAAATCATATGCCCTCGTTATTTATATGTCACCTATATATTTATAATAAAATTTAGAAAAATTTGAGAAGAACATGTAAATTTAAATTCAACTTCTATATCTCGTAACGAAAAAAACAAATTAAACCACAACTAGTTAATGTATATTCATAGTCAAATTTGTTTTTTTCGTTCCGAGATATAGAAGTTGAATTTGAACTTACATGTTTACGGAATGATATATCACATATTAATACATCTTAATTTTTTTTAATTTTTTTCATAACAATTTAAGTGACATGTAAATAACGAGAGTACATCCCCTCGAGGGATCAAAATCCACTTCCGTACTATCCTACTATACACAATAATTCACACGGCGGGGCATGACTAAAGAATAGGCTGGACTATATATAAATGTTTGAGCACTTATAATCATGGTGTACTTGTGTCTTACATTAAGAAAGCTTATATGTAAATAAAAGTCATTTTAAGCATTATCTGTCTATATCTATTAATATATCGATCTATTTGTCTTATAATCTCAAACCACACTAGAAGTTTAGTTCGACATGCAAGTCATCCAAAACAGCAACTCACTAGCACATGTAATTATGGTATCATACAAGTTATGGGAAACTATTTTGATCCCTCGAGGAGATGTCCCTTCGTTGTTTGCATGTCGCTTAAATGGTTATGAAAAAATTAAAAAAAATAAGAAGATATATTAACATGCGATATAACACTCTGCAAACATGCGAGTTCAAATTCTCGTAACAGAAAAACAAATTAATCCGCAGCTAGTTAATGTATATTCATAGTCAAATTGTTTTTCTTGTTGAGTTGTAGAAGTTGAATTTGAACTTGCATGTTTGTGGAGTGATATATTACATGTTAATACATATTCTCAAATTTTTTCAATTTTTTCATAACCATTTGAGTGACACGTAAACAATGATAACAATGAGGGATATCCCCTCAAGGGATCAAACGAGGGGGGTATCACATCAGCAAGTTACGTCATTCACTAACCTGCATTTATTTGTCTACATCAGCATACCATATAATGCACTAAAATTCATTGGTGATACCCACGATAACGCGTGAAGTATGCTTCTACTTATACTACCTCCGTCCTCCAATATAAGAAATTTTGATATTTTGTTTGCACTGTTTGACCACTCGTCTTATTCAAAAAAATTTGTGCAAATATAAAAAACGAAAAGTTATGCTTAAAATACTTTGGATAATAAAGTAAGTCACAAATAAAATAAATAATAATTCCAATTTTTTTGAATAAGATGAATGGTCAAACAGTGCAAGCAAAATATCAAAATCCCTTATATTAGGGGACAGAGGGAGTACTAACGAAAAAGCCCATCGATTTTCTTGTTTTACAGCGTGAACCTAATTCGTGATTTTTCTCTTCTTCCCATGAAATATACGTCATTACGAAGGGCCGAAACGCAAAATAACACCTCAGGGGTACTGTTCGTGGGGGACTGTGGCCGAATTACGTGTGAAGTGCAGGGCTTTTGTGGACACCCCGAGTATTATACTATCCAGTGTCCAACGCGACCACCACATACTATTGGAGGAGTAGGATCCATACACGCATAAATAGCCACTCATCCTCAATGTGTCCATGATCACGGTTGACACCTTCTGCTATAATAACCGGAATGCCGAGTAATGATCACAAGAGATAACCATAAGATAGCTTGCCAGGCTACTCTGTCATATGCCCGTCAACCACACGAAGGCGGCGACCAGAAAACAAGGCATACCCGAATGCCTCGATCCAAAGCGCTATCCCCAATTATCTCAAGCGATCAAAACGCGTTACTCGTGCTCAGCTAGTCCCCAGGAATGCGACTAGCCTCACACTTTCATTGCAAGCAATTGGAAGATCATCACAAGTGCATAAAGAGGGGTCAAGTATAGCAATTATCTGGTACAGAATAGGGTCGTCCCATCTAACAGCACACAAGTAGTAGCGGAAGATTCAAACAAAAGCCAAAAGTACAAAACAAAAGACGATGGTGCCACAACCCCACAAAGGCAAACCAACCAGGCAAGAGCCAAGCTGAAGATAGCAGAAGATCATTCGCTGCCCTCGCCGCCGCCGGCAGAACAGTGACCACACAGGAAGCACAATTCTACGCCGGAGTCCTCACCTGAAAGCAGCGAAGCCGGGTTAAGTACAAAATTGTACTCGCGAGTCTTACCCTATATATATATATATATATATATATATATATATATATATATATATATATTTGCATAAAGCCAATTTTATTAAGCAGATATAAGTGGAAGAGATAACACAATAAACTGATTAGCAACATTATAAAATTCTGGACAGCAAGCAAATTAATCTGAAAGGTACAAGTAAATGAGCCCAAACGGCGCTCACAGCATCCACCATGGAACTACCAAAGTCTATATCATCATGGCACAACCTGCCAACATCACCATCAAACATAAATCCACCAAAATAACCCAAGTTTGATGCTAACATAACTGAGGCACACATCAAGCATTGTCCATAACCGTGGACACGGCTATTCGAATAGATTATACTCTGATCAGATGTGTACAACTGTATCCACACGAGATGAACAAGGATCAAATGCCGCCCACCACACAGGTGCGACCTACAAGTGATTCAAGCTCATCACATGTCCTTTCCTAGCCCCACCCCAACCATTTAAACCACACCGGGGCCCCCGACGACTCAGTCACGTGCGTGTGATGTGACTAAGGCGGGCTCACCACGCGGGAGATACACCCTGCCATACCTCGGCCAACCAGGCACTCCGCGGATCCCAAATCCTCACGTTTCTCTGATGGGCGTAAATGATCACAGTAGGTCTAGTAATCAAACAAGCCGGTCCCATGATACGGCATGTGGTAAGTACGTAGGGTGCTTGAATAGACGTCAAAATGTTCAGTCCTTAACGACCCAGACGGAGCTACTGCATCAGGGGAAACATACCTCCCATCATCGCCCTACCACCCGTCCAAGTCAATCATATTTCATCAACCATTATTTAATGTAAGTGCTCCAGTTTTAGCCCATTAACCAAGTTGTCCATATCCCATAATTAACAAAATTGTCTAGCCATATAGTTGTATCCCCACTAAGCAAAACTAAGCATAATGAATAAAACATCCCAACTATTCCCAACCAGGAGAGTAATAGGTATATGGCAGCTATATATAACTAAGGTAAATGCACCAATTAATTATACCATGTCACCCAAAACTATTAACTAAGCAAATGCATACACACACACACACACACACACACACACACACACACACACACACACACACACACACACAAATATAGATATATATATATATATATATATATATATATATATATATATATATATATATAATAGATTCGCAACCAAAGGAATTTAAGTAAAACATGGGTGCTAGATGCTTAGGTGCTCGCCTTGTTGCTGCAGATAATCACACTCAATCTCAGGTTCTTGCTCCACGTTACTCCGAAACTTCTAAATCTACCGATAAAAGACAAATATGCAAATAAGATTCAAATAAACATGCATATGCAACATGCTATATAAATTGATAGATAAATACAGTGGGCAGCGTACAAGTTGACATAAAAACTACATTTGCTGCTCTAGCTTAGGAGATACACAACTAACCAGCCATATACACTAAAATGGCAACTTTTGAAAATAAAACAAACAGACCCAACCATATACTGATATTTTTAGCAACCTTACATGAATAAAACTTATATCACACCAAGGAGCCAAATTCACTGGTTCTAATACAATTTGAATCACCCATTTTAGACTTGGAATGAAGTAACTATGCGCGTTGACTTAATGTGACAAATGGAACTGCTACTGGCTGCCCCTTAGCAGAAATTTGATTTCATAGCTTACAATTGAAAGAAATGATATAGGTGCATAAGCTATGTGGTGGGATAATTGATTTAGTTCAGTAATTATTGGCACATGAATTTAGTGTAATTACATTGTAACTCCAGTTATCTCTTTCTCAGATATTACCAAGTGACTTTAGTTCCATCCTCCTCTGAATATCCCCATGCTTCTTGCTAATTAACAATCTACCTAAAGCACCAAGAACAGTGTTCCTAGAATTTTGCAACTACTAGCTATTGGTGGCGGAGTTCAGTGGCAAAGCAATCTTTGTGAGGTCCTTTTGTGTGAGAGAAAACAAATTGCTGAGGTGCTGAAAAATCTCACCAAAGGATGAGGTGCAGCAGGCTGGCCCTAATTTTCTTAGGGACGACAAACTCAACAATGACTCGGATCACTAATGCAAATCACCATGATCCACTGATGGCTAGAGAAGGATAGGTGTGAGCTCATTTATATCCTACATTTGGTGAGGTTGCAGTGACTGGTACACGGGTTTACCGGAGAAGGGTATCAAACTATCAATATAGAAAGAGCACGATCAAGTAGTACAAGGAAGAACAATACAAAACTCACCTTGCGCTACTTGCAGGACAAAAGCACCGTGAGTACTTGATCCTAAAGCTAAGAACATAAATCTACAGGAGGTAGAGACATGAGAACTCACCAAAACAGAGGAACTCAAAGGAAACATGGGTTATTGTTGCCGGAGTGGAGATATATGAATTGTAGCTGCTCTTTGCTCTCAAGATTTGAATCGGTGGCCCATAGGGAGGGGGAGAAAGAAGGGATTGTCAGCATTATAGGAACTCAAGTAGGGAACCATGGATGTGGAAAGAACTTACCAACACAGAAAAGAAACGTGTCATCCAACTGCTGCAACCTCGCAGCCTGCAGCTCCTTGCTGTTCCTCCTTCCCGATCTCCCTCAAATGGCCATGCATGTGCAAGATATTTGGATGGATGGAAAACCTAGAGCCCCAGGGATCCAAAGGTGTGACATGCAGGGTTTGGTTTTGGATGTTTGAAGAAGATTTTGGAGGAGAAAGTGGGGAGGGAGGTCAACCTAAGGAAGAACGTAAAGTGGCTGGCAATGGAAAGGGAGGAGGAGGAAGATGAAGGGTTTTTCTTGCTGTCTTAAGTTCCTGAGGTGTGGTTGCACGCCCAAGAGGTGGTCTAGGAGATATGGAGTGGGCCCAGGTCAGTGACATGTGGGGCCAAGTCGAACTGGGCCCGTAGGACAGATAAAGCAAGGTTAGAAACATAGGTACACAATGAAATTAGTGAATTTTCAAGAATTTTCTCTCTCTCCTTCTTGGTTAACTAGTTTGACCTAGCTACAAGAATTCCAAAAAAGGGTGATCTGGTGTGTGTATAGCTTGAGTTACCTAGTTTCCATTTTTCAAAGTTTCACTCAAAAATTCGAAATATTTTAATTCTAGCAAAAAGGTGAAAAGGGGTATGCTGAGAACTAAATTGAATTTCAATGAGGTCAAAACTAAGTGTAAAAATTTTAGAAAAATTATATTAACTCATGATAAATAATCTAGTATTTGAATAAATTATAAAACCTATATTCTTCTGATCAATTTTTAAGCACATCTAGGAGTTGCTTCATTTTCCTGATTAGGTTTCTAATTAATCACTGTGACAATACTTGACTGGTATATTTGAGGTAGTAAAAAGGGTGATAAAATGATGAAACCTTTACAGTAGTCATCTTAGGTTGTCTAATTGACATGAGGACCTTCATGGAATTTTATGTTGCTTAGATTTGTTATAGAGTATCTATGTTCATTTAACATGTACCAATTAGCCAAACAAAGAAAATCATTTAAGCCAATAAATTGGACTACACTACAACCAGGTACACAAGCATACAATCACTAGTTACTCAATCTACTAGCCAAAAGCTATGCGTGATAGGGTAGATTATCAAATAAGCGAAATATGAGTTACAAAATTACCGATTGGTCATTCATTATAGTTAAATAAAAAAGGTTTCAACTTGGCTTAAAAGCTAAAAGGGAGAAAAAGAATGGTGGATCTTCGTGAATTATTTGGTATTGAGTTGGCTTAGTCTCTTATATTCTCGTTCCATTCGTGCAAGGAAAAATATTGGTGAGTAGGTCTTTAGTTGTGTTGGTGAATTTTATTAGCGTCAAAGCACTCTGGAAAATTGAATGAGACTTCCTTAACCCAGCAACTTAGATTTCGCCACCAAGGTTATAGGGTTATTTTGTTTTCCGGAAAAAAATGCTTTCCCTATAATGGTAGCTAAAGATTGACATCATCCCAAACAAAAGTCTAGCAAAAGGTTTAAATTTCTAGCCATTTTAAACATAAGAATCATCTGAAGAAATTTTTTTTTCAAGAAAGTTTTTGAAATTCCTATAATTTTATCAGAAACATAACATATGACACGTTTAACTACTAATTAAATTTTTAGGTTGTTAGAGTTTTTTTTCGCAAAATGACCATCCGGACACTATAGGACTATAGCAAAACTCGTATGTGGCGTCGCTCCTCGCCTGCCCCTTCTGCCAGGGTTAATATTTGTCGATATACGTGAATACTTAAGTTCAAAATAATATATCATGCACATAATTAAATAAATGAATAAAAAATGCCAATGTCTATGAGATACACATGAGACCACATGCAGTGGGCGGGCAGCGTGTCGAGCAGTTTTATAGTTTTATATTAGTCCCAGCTCCCAACGCATGTTTTACCGGTGACTTCTGCGTCGTTTCGTCTCACATGTGATTTCCTGGCCGGCACATACATGAACATACGCTCCTTCCGTGTCTCTCTTTTTTTAAAATTTATTTTTTTCTTATTCTTTTGTTTTCTTTTTATTTTCCCCTTATTCTTTCCTTTTTTTTCCCATTGTTTGAGGGTTAAAACAGTAGGGGAAGCTCCTACTGCACATTTTATTAAAAGCACCAATATACAAGGGGGGGTACAACAGGAGGGAAAGAAAGAAAGAAGAAAAAGACGGCCTAAAAGGCAAGCTAATTAAGATATGCTGTTAATCCATTATTAAAGGTTTTTCTGTCTCCTTTACTCTATGCATATGCAGAGTAAACTCATCCTTGAAATCAGCCTTCCATTTGCCAAAGTTTGCTTGAATACTGTTGAAGATCAAGTCGTTTCGTCTACTCCAGATATGCCAGCAACATATTGTCAAAACTTCCATAAAAAAGGGATGAGGGAAGTTCCTATACGTTGCAATGATAATGGTCATGAAATTCAGGTTTAGATCCCAATTTATACCGAGGATATGCCAACATTGCTAGGCAAAGGGGCAAGCAAAGAAGAGATGAAGAGAGTCTTCTGTGATTGAGTTGTTGCATGTAACACATGAAGCTCCACCTTGGGTATTGAAATGTTTTCGTTGCAGCAACTCTTTAGTGTTTAATCTGTCCAATAAAAGTAACCAAAGAAACACTTTCAACTTGAGTGTGCATTTGCTTTTCCAGATAAGAGTCAAGGGAATTTCAGATTGAATATGGGTGAAAAACAGGTCATAGACACTTTTCGATTGATATTGAGGTGAGTTCCGTCCATTGATCTTCCATATGATTTGAATTTAAGGTTTGCAGAGTGCTGGAAAGAAGGTGCCATTCCTGAATTGCTTGGATGGGGAGTGGAGTATAAAAGACCTCTTGTAAGACCTTTTTTTTCCATTGTTTGTTTACATATGTGATGTTCATGATATATTTTTGTTTATTCACACTATCTATAAGATGGTCTAGGATGTATTTTGAGATGTTAATGTAGTATAAGCAGAATTTTCCATAACGTGTCTTTCATTATTCACATAGTATGTTGGTGAGGTTATATGGTATATTTTAGGTCATTTAAGTAGTATCTATGTGATGTTCTTTTGCTTACTTTTCTCTATTATGTAGACTTTTTCCATTTTATTATTTTCCCCTTATGTTTTCTTCTATCTTTAATTAATTCTTTTTTTATTTAAGTGATTCATATATTTTATTTTTATATATATTTCATAGCATTAGTTATTAATTTTTATTTCTATTTTCTTCTTCATTATTTTACTCTACTTAATTATTTTATTTAATTTTAAATTTTAATTTTTTTTATTTTCAACCGTTCCAAGTCCATGGAGGCGACATGGAGCATGGTGTTGGCAAACCGCTGTTTTTCGATGGGTCGAACTACCCATATTGGAAAATCCGCAGGTTGCATATCTCCAGGGCCTTGGCTCACAGGTTTGGGAGATCTTTATAGACGACAAGACTTACGTGGTCCTTGAGGTTCGCATAGGATATATACAGATCGAGTCTCTTTCTGCACGGCGGCGATTGAGGGTATCACGTAGGTCGACAGGTTGCCGGCGGCGGGGTGAACAAGGCTGCTCAGCACGGCGCTCTCGATGCGATGCCTGTTGGCGGGTGAGTGAACAGAACGCTCCTGATGATCCCTGCCCTCATGATGTGATCTCGAGCCTGCTATGCTGAGACTTGGCTGATGATAATCTTGAGATCGGAGAGGTGGAACCCGACTGTCTATAGGCGTGCGGATGCTCCCCAAGCTGACTGGAACCATTGCAACAATCATTGTCTTCGTCTGATTAAGTATGTTGGCGACGTTGTCCGGCGGCGCCGCTGTTAGAAGGGTATCCAAAAGTGTAATCGCAGCGACCGCATTCTGTTGCGGGGTGCGGAAAACTTGTGTGCCATCAATATCTTGCTGGCCAATCAATTCCCGTGCTCGGCGCCTAGACGCTAAGGCACGTTGTCTTCGCTTCTCAACTTCCCGAGTCAGTCGGTCATGCTCCTGCTGCTCACGCAGCAGTCTTGCTTGCTCCTGTGTTTGTCGTTCCTGCTCCAATCTGAGTCGTTCGGCTTCTTGTCGTGTCCACTGTTCATTAGCTTCGTGAGCGAGGTGCTGTTCCTCGGTCTCGTTGTCAGCCATGAAAATGCCCAAAAAGAGTGGAGTGTAGTCGTCCTCATAGTTGTCGTCGAAGTCTTCATCAAGATCATCGAAGTCGTCAAAGTTGTTGAAGTCGTAGTCGTAGTCGAAGTCACCGTAGTCGATAATCTCAGTCGGATGACAGGAGTCGACGCTGGGAGAGCTGAGGTAATCTTCTAATTCTTCCGTGGAAACGGATCCGAGTTGTTGGAGAATTACGCCGACTTCCCTGGAGCCAGATCGGACCGAGGTCAAAACCGGGTTAGATCTGGACCAACGGGGAGAAGGCGCCCTCGAAGTGAAAATGGCAGCGAGATCATCCGGTAGCCGCATCAAGATTGATGGTAGACTGCTCCGTCTTGATCTGGTTGCGAAGAAGAAGTCGACGAATCCCCGTCCGAGTGGTTTGAAGCCAACTCAGACGAGAGAGTCTTGGAGTAGATCTCTGCCGAGTCCGAGAGACCGAACGGGGTAGAGATGGCATCTCCTACCGACTGGTTCGAATCCGAGTTGAGAAGAGAAATCTTGCCAAAGCTGTTCATATTTTATCATCTAATAACTATAAAAACAGTAATCATAACATTTTTTCAAATAAAATGAATGGTTAAACATTGGAGATAAATAGTGTAAAACTGTACTTATTTTAGGACGGAGGGAGTAGTTACGTATATTACTAGATAGGAAAAGTCTCTGGATCGATCGAATTGTCCGATAAAAGCTAGACAAAGGTATCGACTGATCGTTGGATCCAACGAACTGGTTTAGTAACTTTCTTTCTTTTTTTTTTCAGATGGTACTCTTAATTAATTCGAATTTTCTGTGTCTGAATTATTCTTACTTTTGCTGCGGCAAAAGGATTGAATAATTGAGACCCAAATCGATCGATGGAACGAACATGGCGTGAGACGCAGATCACACTAGTTTTTTTTATAATGGAAATGTGTTACTCCGGCCTCTGCCCATAGGCACACAGCCAAAAAATGAAATAAACAGAAAAGAACTTAAAAAAGGTGAGATGGGATAAACCCCTAACTTCTACTGATAATATGATCTACTAAAATAATATTTTTAAAAATCACGTAGATTCTATCATAAAATTCTGTAGATACTACGCCATCCAAGCATATCGCACTTGTAGGAAAGATCGCACTAGTAGGAAGAGGAGAAAAAATGTGTGGCAAATGGAGTGAGTAATTGAGTGGTTTTGCTGCATGATTAAGCAGCCGGCGAATGGTTTGATCTCTGGAGGTGACGCATGCTCGAATGGATGATCCTTTTCTGGCTGCTGCGCCTTTTTTGCTCGTAGAGTATTTCTTTTGTTCGTGCATGTATGACTGCTTTTGCTTGGTCCCTTTTGAAGAATGACGTGTTTTGAAGCGTGCATAGAGTATTTTTTGAAGGGTTCAGGCCATCCACAATGGTTCCCTCGACCCGTGCCGTCGCAAACGGCCGTTTGCCTCCCATCCCCTTTTCAGCGTGAGTCGTCTCCCATGCTAGGAATGCGGCGCCAAGCAGAGAAACGCGGCTCTTTGCAAAGAGAGACCGCTTTTCACAGAGACACGACCCTCGCCCCTGGGAGGAGACCCACTGCAGACTCCCGTCTCCTCGCCGCTCCCCCAAATCCCCCTCCTACCCTCGCCTCTCTCCCACAGCACCGCCTGCTCATCGATCCGCTCCACCGGCCGCCATCGCGACGGCGGGGAGGAGCTCGGCGGCCTTGAAGAGGAGGAGGGCGAGCCAGTCGTCGGCGAGGCGATCCGCGAGGCGGCGCTAGGCGGGGGTGCCGGGGGCGGCGGAGTCGTCGGCGAGGCGACCCGTGAGGCGGCACGGGGCAGTGGAGTCTGGGGTCGGCGACGGCGACGACTGGAGGGAGAGAGGGGAGCGGGAGGAGGGCGACCGGGCGCTGACCTCGCCGGCAAGCCGCCGCCGTCGCTGCCCGAGGCCAGATCCGGCAAGCCCAGGCCGGATCTGGGCCACCCCACCGCCACTCCGACGGCGACCCTCGATGGTGACGGCCCTCAATGGCGACGACCCTCGACGCGACGGCGACGACCCCGCTGCGGAGGGAAGGGGATTTGGCAATTGACGTCGTCGGCCACTTCGCGTGCCCATCGCCGTCAGCCACCCCGCGCGCCCGTCGCCGTCGGCCACCCCGCGCGCCCGTCGCCGTCGGCCACCTCGCGCGGCGCTCGCCGTTCGCCACCGTGCCTCGTTCGACCGAGAGAGAGAGGGGGAGATCGGAAGAGGAGGAGACGGTGGGTGGAGGAGACGAGAAAATGTGAGAAAGAGGAGAGGAAGAGGTTGCTAGGCTAGTGGACTGATGAGGGGTATGGGTGGAATTTTTGTACTAGGCTACCTTGATCCAGGACACCCACTGTGGGATGTAGACCCTCACCGGGTTGCTTCAGATTTTGAGGAGTCCATGCAGGGGTACTCTCCAGTGCGAGCCAAGTTTCTCTACGATTATCCTCAGTCAGTGAGAATACTCTAGAAGTGTCTCACATTGTGGATGAGTATTTCTTTTGTTCGTGCATGTATGACTGCTTTTGCTTGGTGCCTTTTGAAGAATGACGTGTTTTGGTGCGTGCGTTCTCGTGTCCGGCATGGTATGGTCAAAGTGGGTCCCTGGACAGGCATCTGCGCGGCACGGTCGGCACGGCACGGTCCTCTCGAGCTGGACGCCGCCGATGTAGACTCGAAGGGCTTGTTTAGGTCAGGTTCAGTTCCAAATATTTTTTTCTTTAAACTTTTAATTTTTTCATCACATCAAAACTTTCCTATACATAAATTTTTAATTTTTTCGTCATATCGTTTTAATTTTAATCGAACTTTCAATTTTAGCGTGAACTAAACACACCCTTAGTTCCCAACTTTTTTCTTTAAACTTTTAACTTTTTCGTCACATTAAATTTTTCTACTTTCAACTTTACCGTTATATTATTTCCAATTTCATCGAACTTTTATTTTTAGCGTGGAACTAAACACTGTCGAAGTGGGTCTCCTATCTGTGGAGACTTAAAAAAGCAGATCGTGTGGATTTTGGTGTGCACTTGCGTTTACACTTGGCGTGCCGTCACTCCGCTACTGTTTACATCTCGTGAGCACATGATTGAGCTCACATGCCTTGCTTCCGTGTCAAGGTCAAGCCGGCCAAGGTCCAAGGACGGCAAACTGCCTGGTGCCTGCCTCTTCTTTTTTATATAAATATATAGAAGTAGTGATATGTTGATGGAGAAAACTAAACGGACGCTCTCGCACACTGAAGACAACACCCTCGTACAAACACCACGCACGCCTTGCTATTGCTGGATCGAGATGGTGAAAGCAAGTATAAAGCCTTATTTTATTGCCATCGTCGTCCAACTGATCTACACTGGTATGTTTGTGATATCCAAGGCTGCTTTCAACCACGGGATGAACACCTACATCTTCATCTTCTATCGCCAGGCAGTTGGCTCCCTCATCTTGTTGCTTACAGCTCTTCTACAAAGGTATGTAAGCAACCCATCTCTCTCTATATATAGGAGCTGGATAATATGAACCAAGGCTAATATACACCTTACTCATTTGTGTGACACGTGTATGCATTGCATCATGATGAGTATGGTCTATTATGTTCCTAATCGTTGTAAGATGTACCTATCCCGTTTCGCTTCTATATAGGTGCTGCCTTTGATGGTTTGGTTGGTACACTTGAGTCCCTCCTAGTACACCTGCCACATCACACAACCTGACACCGAATTGAAGTCTGGCTGTGGCACTGCAGCACAGGAGCACCTCCCTGGTCAACCTGCATATAGGGTGCATGTCTAGTTGTCTACTGCATTTTTAATCTATCAATATGTCCTGTTATCTTGGGGTGTTTCGATTCAGGAGTGTAAAGTTTTTGCTGCCATATCAGGTATTATATAAGGTGTTACATGGGGTATTCCGGCACTAATAAACTAATTACAACATCTGTCAGTAAACTGCGAGACGAATTTATTAAGCCTAATTAATCCGTCATTAGCACATGTTTACTGTAGCACCACATTGTCAAATTATAGAGCAATTAGGCTTAAAAGATTCGTCTCGCAAAGTAGTCGCAATATGTGCAATTAGTTATTTTTTAGCCCATATTTAATACTTCATGCAGATGTTTAAACGCTCGATGTGACAGGGTATAAAATTTTAGGGTAGGATCTAAACAGGGCCATATGTATATTTCTTGCTCTGACGAAGCCGACGTCACACGCATGTCCTTATTTTTGGAACAGCTGTAAGTGACATATTCTAAACAGTACAACGAATCTGGACGAATCTGGACAAATGTATGTCTAGATTCGTAGTACTAAGATACGTCACATCTAGTATTAGGCCCTGTTTAGATGGACTAAAACTTTTAAGTCCCTATCACATCGGATGTTTGAAAATTAATTATAAATATTAAACGTAGACTATTAATAAAACCCATCCATAATCTTGGACTAATTTGCGAGACGAATCTAATGAGCCTAATTAATCCATGATTAGCCTATGTGATGCTACAGTAAACATTCTCTAATTATAGATTAATTAGGCTTAAAAAATTTGTCTCATGAATTAGCTTTTATTTATGTAATTAGTTTTGTAAGTAGTCTATATTTAATACTCTAAATTAGTGTCTAAAGACAGGGACTTAAGTTAAGTCCCTGAATGTAAACACCACCTTAGGTTGGTTTTACTGCAATTCCATCGCGACTTTACTACAATTCCATCGTGCTGACATCCCCTGCCACCCACCTCTTCTCAGCTTTTATCTCATAGGAACGGTGTAGTAACGCGACAGTCAATGTGCAGTAACATTGTGTCTTACGTGCCGTAACAATGCACGCTAAAATATAATTAAAATATAGTCATGACAGATCTATTTTTGGTAAGCACTTTTTCTAGTTTGATGGTGCAAACAATTTAAAAAATTAGTATATCATCTAAGAGATATTGCTTATCAAAGATTGGTCTTTTGAAATTTATCTCTCCATAAGTAGTAATACTAAAAGGTGTTTGGATCCAGGGACTAAACTTTAGTCCCTGTCACATCGGATGTTTGGACATTAATTTAGAATATTAAACATAGACTATTTACAAAAATAATTGCATAAATGAGAGCTAATATGCGAGACAAATTTTTTAAGCCTAATTAATACATAATTAGAGAATGTTTTCTGTAGCATCACATACGCTAATAATGGATTAATTAGGCTCAATAGATTCATCTCGCAAATTAGTCCAGGGTTATGGAATAGGCTTTATTATTAGTCTATGTTTAATACTTCTAAATAGTGTCCAAACATTCGATGTGACAGGGATTGAAAAATTTTAGCCCCATCCAAACCCAATCTAAACCATTATTGTTATTACTTTTTATTGTGCATTACTACCATTCCACCATTCCATCGTGATGTTACTACAAGTGTACCATAACAACTATATTTTATGCAGTAACATAGCGTGTAGTATTACTGCAATAACATGTGGTAACTACCGAACACATGTCCAAGAACTACCATCCACCTTGAACTAGCAAAGCTAAGTGCAAGTGATATATTTAGAATTCACATCAACAATGATATCTCTCACACCACATATTATATTTTTGAACTATTTACACCATAATGCTTTTAAAAAAAGAGCTCTACAAAACTAGATATGTCGTGACTATATTTTAACTATATTTTATTGTTGTTACTACTCGTAAGCTGTGGCGTTACTGCATGGTGGTCGTCCTATTATTGTACGGTTCGTACGAGACGAGGACATTAAATAGGTGGATATGGGGTGAGTTAGCAGACTGGTTTGACTAAGGTGGGAGCCCTTTGACCACACTTTGACTAGGGTGGGATGGTGCTTAGTTTGCTATATTGTTTGATTAGCTGAGAAATACAGATCCGTTTGATTATATTTGTAGGAAAAATGCACGACCCGTCATGACACTTGGGGTGCTCATAAAGCTCTTCTTCTGTGCTTTAATCGGGTATGCGCTTATCTTTACAAACTCTAATTTATTGGTACAAAACGAAAAATAACAATCGATTGTATACTCATGCCATGTCAAGAGTTTAATTAGTCCCTGATTTACCTGCGGAAATTTCTTTTCAGGATTACGCTTGGGGTAAATCTGTACCATATAAGCCTCAAGTTCACCTCTGCAACGGTGGCATCTGCAGTAGACAGCTCACTCCCAGCCATCACCTTCTTCTTGGCGGCGCTTTTGAGGTTTATCATCATCGATATCATAGTCCACCACCTCTTATATGAGACATCACTAAAGCCTAACTTGAGAATGTACCATAAATAGATTCAAATTAGTTGTGAAAATATTAATTATAAGATGT
This sequence comes from Oryza sativa Japonica Group, assembly GCF_034140825.1. Lineage (NCBI taxonomy): Eukaryota > Viridiplantae > Streptophyta > Magnoliopsida > Poales > Poaceae > Oryza > Oryza sativa. The sequence continues at coordinate 31,091,234 of NC_089045.1, forward strand.
TTTGACTTTTCTAAACACATAAATTTTGATATACATATTTAGATAAACACTATATCAAAACACATAATAAAAGCAACGTATCTTGAAAAACCAGACCGCTTTATAATTTGAATGAATGGAGTAGTATATAATAGGGTTAATTGGATCATGCCATTACAAATTTGCCCGTTTGAAAATATGTCATCACAATTCGTGAAATTTTAACCATGCCATTATGATTTTATAGCAATATGATATCTGCCACTGCATACCCTTTTAAAGCAATATTAAAATTTTCTTGACCAAAATACCCCCTTCTTCCTTCCCCTCATCGGACAAGTCAAATGCCACCGGCGTTGCCCGGGGGAAGAGTCCTGGCGCCGCGCATGGCGCCATGGGGATTGCTGCATACGCACCGGCGGGCTCCATGGTGGCACGGGACAACAGCGGAGAAGACCAAGAACGTCACGCTCAGCACTGGCCAGACGGCCAGCAAGTACGTGAAGCAGGCGACGGTGTGGGGGAAGGAAATCACACTCAGCACCAGCGGAACTTCGTGGTGGCTGGAGAAAATCAGCATCAAATAGCAATAGGAGCAGGCCAGGAACAGTACTAAATGTTTGGAGTAGTACTGACGGAGTACGCCAAGATGGTGAAGGAGAAGGCCAGGACACCGCGGTGGCCGCTGGCAAGACGATGGCCGAGTACACGTAGCAGGCGGTCGTGAAGGCCAAGGACATGACGCTCTTCACGAGCATGACGATGGACAGAGATGGTGGGGACGGAAGAAGGAAGAAGAAGGGGGTATTTTGGTAAAATTTTGATATTGCTTCGAAGAGGTATGGAGTGGCACATATCAAATCTTATAAAATCATAATGGTATGGTTCCAATTTCATAAATTATAATGGCATATTTTCAAATGGGTAAATGGCATGGATCCAATTAACCCATAATAATAATACCAGGATTGAAATGTTGCTTGCCAGGACGGAGTATGTGAAGCTGAGGAGCTCTTCAGGCATAGCCAAGGTCACTAGCGTGGCACTCTGCTTGGCTGGAGTCTTTACCATCGCCTTCTTCGCTGGCCCATCCATAAGCCCTATCAACCATCACCGTGCCTTCGCCTCTTACGCATGCTCGAAAACAGTAGTTCCGAGGGGTGTGTGGATCAAATGGACATTCCTTATGGTGGTCGCCAACATGTGCTGGTCTTTGTGGATCATTTTTCAGGTTCGCATGCATGGTTAGTTATTTACAAAAAAAAGAGCTGTTCTTGCATGCTTGTCTGCATCAATCCATAGCTGCAATTACTGACGAATCGGGGTCTCTACTCCTTGTCTGTTGACTGTGCAGGCAGCGGTGCAAAAGGAATATCAAGATAAAATGGTTGTGACTGTGACTCAGTGCCTGTTCAGCACGGTGCAGTCGTTTGTCGTCGCGGTGGTCGCAGAGCGCGACTTCTCCAGATGGAAGCTAAGATTTGACATCAGCTTGCTCGCCATCCTATACTCGGTAAGTTCTGCACATAAAATTTTCAGTGATCCAATGTATTCACTGTTGACATGGTGCACACGCATCTGACTATTAGACGATTGGTGGTTTGCTCTAGGGTGTTATGGTGACGGGAGTGTCCTACTACCTGCAAACGTGGTGCCTAGAGATGAGAGGCCCCATGTTCTTCGCCTCCTGGACGCCACTCTGCTTCGTGTTCACAATATTTTGCTCATCCTTCTTTCTTGGAGAGATTGTTCACCTCGGCAGGTAAATTAAATCATATATATACTGATCAATGGTGCAATATTCTAAGAACACGCTGAAATAAACAAAAGTTTCCTTTTCCGCTCTTCCTTTATTGGCAGCATCTTGGGTGGAATTTTGCTGGTCGGAAGTCTTTACACCATGCTGTGGGGTAAGAGCAAAGAGGGTAATGAGACTGACGATGTCACCGATGACGATATTGAGAAATCTACACAGATCTACCCTGGAGAGCAACAACATACTACAACAGATTAGGACAAAGAATCGACGTTGACAGGCTCGTTAGCTTTGCACGTCCAAGAACTATAATTTTTTTTGGCATGGTAGCCCTTTTATTTAGTCACCTTAAATTAGGTTACAGTCGGCTTATTTGAATTTGGCTCATGTGTTACTGTGTTATGAGACCGTGGAGTTTTAATTCCACCTTAGTTGTTAAGGGCAGGTTAGAGTAATCTATAAGGCTCCTATAGTTCATTCCACAATGACTAGTGTTGACTAAATATGGTCGGCAGTACATTGAGGGGGATAACCACGATGGTAGATTAACTACGTGGAGGGACGCGCGTGATCAGAACTAGGTGATGAACTCGAAGAGGAGGGACATGAAGCTTTAGACAGATTCGGGCCTTCAAGGCAACTTAATACCTTACGCCCTGTGTTCTGGTGGATCGTATATTGATATGAGATGAGGTGTAGTTATCGGGTTTTGAGGGGGTACCCCATCCTCCTTATATAGCCGGGAGATAGGGTTTACAAATCGGATAAGATCTAATCTAGTTGGTTTACAATGATAAGCATCAATCAAGGGATTCAATATCTAGCTTATCAGATCGAATCCCTATCTATCTGCTAATTGACTTATGATAGACTTGCAGTGCACGCCGAGCGCCTCCTTAGATAGCCGGGAGATAGGGTTTACAAATTGGTTAAGATCTAATCTAGTCGGTTTACAATGATAAGCGTCAATCAAGGGATTCAATATCTAGCTTATGAGATCAGATCCCTATCTATCTGCTAATTGCCTTCTGGTAGACTTGCGGTGCACGCCGAGCACCTCCGAGCGCTGCCGTGCGCCATGGGTCTTCAGGTACTGGATTGGGCCATTCCTGGTGGGCCGGCCCATGCGCCTTGCTGTGGGTACCGGGGGTTATACCCTCCATAGCTAGTCCCCGAGCGCCTTGTATCCATTGAGCAACTCCATCTTGAGCATTTCGGAGCAAGTTGACTTGTAGCATACCAACCTGAGTAGTGATCCGACCGGTTCAACCGGTTATTGAACCAGTTAGCTGGGAATCCGAATAGTTAAATTGCCCGATAGATCTTCAATTGCATAATCAATGGCTTGCCATAAGGATGAAAGGAGCTCCAAGTAAATTTTTTAAATTCTCCATGCTTGGTAAAGTATGCCCACTTTAGCGCCGAGTTCGACGCTAAATAATCAACAGGCTTGACTTAGTCAGTAATGGGGTTGAACCTTCGCTTGTTGATGTTCCCGAGAACCAGTCGACCGCCCAACAAGATTTTGACGTAGTGTTGGTATTTATTAACGCAAACATAAATAATCCACAAGCGTACGAAATTACTGTCGTAGCACTTCACCCGGAAGCATTTAGGGTATCATATTTTCCACAGGTAATGGAGGTATTATTCTAGATAATCCGTGCAAGGATAACACAAGGGTAGAAAAGGCTAGGGTAAAGATGGATTTCTATGGTTTTAGAGGTCTAAGGACAGATAAACTCTACTTCTGCTTACTTACTTCGGGCACCGGCCTGCACCTGGTCCACCAGGTAGATGTCTGGCTTATAGCTCTACTTCCAACCTGTACATGGGGGAGTGCTAGGGATGGACAGGGCTGTCACTACCTGCCCCCTACCCCCCTACCGTGGGGAAGCGAAGAAAACGAAGGTAACTCTAGCCTAGACACCATATCTATGCTAGTGATTACTATTCTAACGTTGATCGTGGAGTCAGACACGATCGTAATCCTATGCTAGAACATCCGTTACAAGAACGAATGATGAACCCGCAAACAAACAAAAACATAGCTTTGCTAATCAAAAGACATAATACCATAAGAACCATGAACACTTACTTAACAGGAGAACCCATCAAAGTACAAGTGCTCGTAGAGGTTGTTAACAGTGAAATTTGGTAAGCCCGGAGTAATCATCGGCTTAGAGTCAGCATCGGCTTCGAAGTCCTGAGATTAGCCGATGAGAGTTATCAAGTCGTCAGTTGTCGGATTCTTGTTATATTCGGTTAAGGAAATTGATCTACTAAAGGAAGTTTATCCAGAAGAGACCATGCTCAAAGAGAATGCGGCATGTCAAGTTATCTATTAATTAGGAATAGTTTGTTAGTTTCCTTTTATCTTTAGGAAAGTGTATTTAGTGTCCTATAAGGACTTTATCTTTTCCTTTTATCTTTAGTTTCTTTCTTGTCCGACAAGGACTAGTATCTCCCTATGGGTATAAATATGTACACCCGGGGTCATTGTAATCTATCAATCTATCGATCAATACAACTACTCTCAGCGCATCGCCACCCTCTTTACCGAGGTTTTTACTTATCATCTGATTGAACTTGGCACCTGACGCGGGGCTACATCAGTTCAGTTCGATCTCCGGCGAAGGGGTAAGTCCTACGTTCCGCCAGCCCTGGTGAATCTATCGGCTACGTTGGTGTTGTTCAAGGCTGCATCGCTTCGATCTCTTGGATCGCTCTGGTTTGGTTGATATATTTGCCTACCTGATATCTCAATTCTATCTCTAGTTGCATTGTGTTTAGAGACGCATCGGTTTAGTTGGGACTGTCTCGGTTAGGTCCGATCTTCTGCCTTAGCCGATATATCTCTACAATCACAATGCTGTTATAAATAGATTTGTTATATCCATCACATTAGACAGATCTATCGGCTCATCAAGTATTAGATTATCATATACAATCTCGTGCTGCATCGGTTAGGTTCGACCTACTAGATTGTTGTTGATAATATAAATCTTGTTAAGCCGATAGGTTCATGCTAATGTTTTATCGGGGTGCTAGCCGATAAGTTATCTGGACATTGCATCGGCTTATAAGGATTGCATATACATATAAGTTGGACTTAGCCGATCGTAACTAAGGTTTCACTGTTTATCTAATCTTGTGGATTTTATGATATCGGACCTCCAGCCGATGTATGCTTTAACCTTCGGATCAGTGTTTATTCTATCATATCATTGCAAGCCGATTGGTTTATACTGGATTATATTATTGTTATACTATATTATCATCAGCCAATTGCCTTTATATCATTATTTAAGTCAAGTGTCAGACTCTACATTGGATATAAAGCCGATAGCTCAGAACCCTATCGCTATCGGCTGGTATAGGCATCGGCTGGAACTACTCCATCGGCTTGTCTGCCGATCGGCTATTTGATCTACTATTTACATATCTTGTCAGTTGCAGGATCAAACTGACTGGCACGCCTGCATCTCATCAACCTTTGGACCTGCACTGGAGCTAAGCAGATCTCCCAGGCCAGTGTGTGTTTTTCGCATCAACAGAGGTATAAATTGTAGGGAGCCGACATACCCAGCACTCCTTCTACCCTTTGGTGTACATAGTAGACCGAGTAGAAGACTCCTGCAGCTATAGTCGCTCTCTACTTTGCATCTCACATATCTCCCATCTACTTCTACATAGCTAGATAGGGCCTAAGCCCTTTGGAGTGTTGCTCAATATCTGGTAGCTCTTCTTCCTTGATGTTGATGATGATGGGGGATGTTCTCCTCTTCTTTTATAGTCCAAATAGGTCGGTGTAGGAGAGATATACATGGAAAACCCATTGAACCGACCTTCCCATGTATGGAATACGAAGGAGGGCTGAGAAGGTGGGGCGCACCATGGGTGCGGCTGGCCCCCTATGGGCTCCCCTCGCCACTGTCTTCGCGTGGCGGGCTCTTGAGTCGGCCAGGACCTCTCCTATGTCAGTGGTTGGCCCACATTGGTAGGATACTTAGACCTTCTCCTTGTTCCTTTGCGTGGATTCTGCATTTATGCTTTTCAGAATGCGCCTTTTTTTATAATTCCACCATATTTATGTATAAGTCTTGCAAAGAATGGTGAATTACCAAAACTCGTGGAATTCGTTAGTTATACGCCCTATTACTAAGTTTGGTGTTTGTTTATGCAGATTTTATGTGAGAGTTGGCGGTTAGAAATATGAGTTAAGGACCGCCAACAAGCTCCCCCATACTTAGCTGTTTGCTCGTCCTTGAGAAAAGCTTTAAAGACTAAGATGGGTCATCTCCTTGATATGAAACCTGCATACAAGTTATTCCAGGCTTCACCTGAACCTATGAACATTATCTTGGGTGATTGAATAATGGAAATGCTTGGATTCAAATTCCCTTTTGCATCAATCAGTTCAGAAACTTGGGTTTTTTCATTTGATTTTGAAAATGTAAACATAGCTTAGCTCCTCAAATGATTCTCTCGGATCACTCAAAGTTATGTTTAGTTCCTTACCAAGGCATATCATAGTGTTGCCTTCCTTCTTTCCTACTTTTAAAAAGCTTATATGGATCTTTGGGTAGGGAAAGATATGAAGGCATACTTACTCTCCATATTTTGCTAAGTCAAAGCTCAGATCCAAGGAGAAAAGATGTCACACCCTTAGATCAAGAAGTGCATGCGCGTGGATAAATCAAATGATAAACCTATACCTTACTCCTTTGAAATGAATGATCTTTCTCTCTAACTTTTATTTTGAGAATATGTCTATCTCTTTTTGTTCTTCTCTCTTTTTTTATATATGAGCCTTCATGTGCTCATCATTTTTTATTCTTGGACCTTCATGTGTCCACATTTTTTTTTCATATTTTTGCATAGCCCATGTCTCTTAGACAATATTTAAGAGAGATCATAATATTGTAGAATATGGAGTATTTATTCTAAGACACAATTTTTTTGTCTACTCCTAGTGTAGGAGTAGAGTATTTTTGGTGGATGAAGGCATGTTTTGGCTTATTCCCAGTGTAGGAATAGCTTATATATGTGGCATGTACGTGATCTTGATCTTAGGGACATGATAACTTTCTCAACAAGGGTCAACAAGATTTAACAAAACTCAATTCAAGAGTAAATAGCATAAATTTGGAAGTTTAAAGTTCTATCACTAGATATGGCTTTGGTAGGAAATTGCCTATCATTGTGGAGCATGCTATCTGAATTTTTATTTTGTAAAATAAATCCTAAGTTCTTCATATGAGAGAGCAAGTTTCTTTTTCATCCTACTATATCACATATTCCAATTACTTAGATAACATGGGTTCCCTATGATGGATTGTTCACAAGTAAAGGAATATTAGCTTGGAATAAAGAGTATGCACATTTTACCAAAGGGTAGCATGGATATTGAGCATCAATTTTTCTACCTTTTTAATTTATTCAATTTTAAACTTCAAAATTTAGGAGACTTGAGGGTAGAGTTACACAAACCATTGTTGAAGTGGAAGGAGTTAGGGGAGTGGATTAGCTAAATCAGAGGTTCAACCAATCCTCTTTGAAGCCATTGATATTCTACCCTTCTTGCATGGTGGATCGTTTGATGTTTGTGCAACGTGTTGGTGGGAGATATCAAATGTGGGTTTGTTATTCTTGAGAGATCTCCCCCACACTTATTCTTGTACCTATTTTATTCAACAAAGAAAACAAAAGAAACAAAAACAAGCAAGGGCTCTACCAGTTTTGATCATCGAGGAGCATTTTATTTATTATTATCATATTTGTTTTTTTGAGTGAATTGCATATCGGGCCATATTTATTATTATCATATTTGTTTTTTGAGTTGTTTTTATTATTTATCATGGCAAAGGAAAGTATGACCACATCCACGCTTAAGGAGAATTAGATTAAACTCAAGCTGCATGGATCAGAAATTTGCCATCATTTTACTCTTTATTATAATATTTTTGTTAATTATTTATTATTTTTTTAGGTGTTCACCCAACTTTTTATCTTTTAATGTAACTCAACCAAGGCTAGAGGTAAAATTTGCAATAAAAACATAGCCTTGATTTAAGTGAATTGCATATTGGGCCATATAAATTTACCAGAGTTTCAGCTTAGACCACCCCTAATACAAAGTTTTCACTTTAGACCATATAACTTCACCATTTTTTTCACTTTGGACCACCTGTCCACCATCTCCAACTCCGGCGGCCTGCTGCCATTGTTGCAGTGTGCGCCACCACTGTGAGGATGCCAAGGTGCGGTGAGGGCTTCCGCACGATTGTTGCTAGCCTTTGTTGTTGGTATTTCTTATGACCACAAATAAATCCGCAAGCGCACGGAATACCACTGTAGCACTTCACCTTCGGGTAACCACAAAAAGATATCGAACTCGGGAACATGTGTAATCTATCTAAGGCTAAGGCTATCCAAGGACAACAACTATAGGTGGGCTGGTTAGGCTAGAGAGGACTTTCTATGGGTTTTAATTATCTAAGCTAAGTAAAGGTAGTTTCCTATCTATTGCTTCGGGCACCGACTCCTGCTGGTCTGCCAGCGTGGTTCCGGCTATAGCTCTATGATGTATCTAAACATGGAAGATTACTAGGACGGGATTCAGGGCTGTCACCATCTGCCGTCTACCTTTGACAAATCCGTGGGATACACAACAAACAAAGGTAATCTCTAACCTAGACACCACGCCTAAGTTATTAACTACTACTCTAATACTTGCGCAGGGACTTACTTCTCTATCTGGAGTCCTAGTACTAGAGCACTTAGTATGAATACTAAACAATGAACCCGCAAAGATGGAAATATATCTTACTAAGACTAAGTAATTAAATAACATAAGAAAGGAACACAAATGCTTGCTTTATAGAAGAAGTTTCTCCGAACCTGGAGCAGAGTGTACCGACAACTCCGATACTCCTCCAGAATTCCTCTTACGAAACTACACTCGTCGAGGTAGAAGTCGGATGAGCGCCAAACTTCCGGGCACTCCTCCAGAGCTTCCCCTCACTCTCTACCTATTTATAATGTACAAAAGATACAATAGAGCCTCTTGTAATTCAGCTCAAAGTTGTGTGTGAGTGAAGTGAGGAAGAGGAGCTCTATTTATAGCCTCCATATGATGGTTACAACTATGGGAAACGACCAAAACGCCCTCAACCGTCATTGAGAATGCATCATAAGCGTACACATGGAAGGCCGGGATGAAAGGAGCTTGTGGTGGTTCGGCCGAACACTAGGCCTCACCTCCCACCTCTTGGCTTCTCCTTTGGTAGGGTCACTGACTGGTGGGCCCTGATGGCGGTTATGGCAGTTATGACCCGTTCCATGGCGGTTTCACTTGTCTTGTGGGCCCTCCAATCCGTGTGCTCGCATCTGATTGGTCGGAAGTGTGTTTCCTCACATGACAGGTGCGTTTTCTCCTTAAAATACCTGCATACACATATTTCACTAACACTAGTGGAATTGATTAGTAATAATCCCTGCCACTAAGTTGGATACCATGTTTTATTTCATTATATGCAGGTATTGACGGTCAAATATTATGATTTAAGGACCGTCAACATCTGTCCACTCATCCCCTCTATTTCTACAGTACAATCGAGCTGCCATCGAGCGTGGGTGGCTTCCTCAAAATTGATCAACAGAAGCTTGGAGCTGGTCGGTGCATGAACTCAAGCCGTTCTTCAGCTGCTCTGGCCGATTAACTCGAGCTCAGCTGAAGGCTGAAGCTCCATCTCTACGCGAACTGGCCCGATGCACGTGCTCGCAGCCTCGCACTCGTCCGTACCTCCGCTCAGCTCTAGCCCAGTGTGGCGGCATGCGAGCGCGTCACGCTCTCCTTCCCAGCTCCTCTCTCTCTCTTGGATGCATTGCTGGAGTGGTGAATGGCTGAAGAAGCAACGTCTTGCCGCTTGCGTAGTGTGGTAGTGGTGGCAGTCGGCTAGCAGATGGGAACGAAGAGACTGACAGATTGACAGAATGGTGGCCCAATGTGCAACTAGATGGTAACAAACCCTTGCCTAAAGTGAAAATGTTGTATATGGCCTGGTCCAAAATGAAAAATAGGCAATAATACTAGGCCCATGATGCAATTCACTCTCAATTACTTCTATTGTTCATGAAAGTAATTACTCAAAGTTCATTAACAAAGATTAAACACCATGTCTAATTTTGATTAAAGAAGGCCATTTTAACCTAAGTACCATGCTTAATTTAAAGACACCTATGGATGTACACCTGTGAATATATCCAATCCAGAGCATACGACATAACAAGGGAAGGCATGATCTTGTATGAGCATGATAAATCTTATGGAGATAAATACGAGTAAGAGAGTTGGTGAACATTTTACCTTTGCATACTTGGGTGTTCTTACCAGCAGTATCTATGGATGGAAGTGTTGAAGTTGCTGTAGTGGATATATGATCACATATGGTCCAACTCTAGATGCTCATAGTCTATTATGTGGAATACTATAAATTCCCAATATGACTTAAGCATAATAGATAGCCAACGGAAAATGCAGACAGTCACCACAACGTTTATACAATGCACACATGCTCGAGCAAAGTGAGCCGCCCAAATCGCAAACGAGCCGTACGAGGTGCAAGCGAGCCGTATGAGCCACAAGCCCCGCCAAGCGATCGATCGAGCCACAAGTGAGCCACGAAACGAGCCGCCCGAGTCGCAAGGGAGCCATTCGAACCGAAAGCGAGCCGCCCAAGCTGTGAGCGAGCCGTTTAGGGTTATAGGGTTTAGGGTTAGTATAATATAGTATAGTATAATACAGTTCAGTAGTGTATACTACAGTACAATAAAATATAATATATATGCAATACATTATAATATAATATAATATAATATAATATAATATAATATAATATAATATAATATAATATAATATAATATAATATAATATAATATAATATAATATAATATAATATAATATAATATAATATAATATAATATAATATAATATAATATAACATAAAGTACAATACAATATAATATAGTATAATATCGTTCGCTAATGCGTTCGTTCGTTCGGTCGTTCGCTACAGTAAATTATAATATAATACAATACAATACAATACAATACAATATAATATAATATATAGTGCAATATAATATAATATAATATAATATAATATAATATAATATAATATAATATAATATAATATAATATAATATAATATAATATAATATAATATAATATAATATAATATAATATAATATAATAAACCAAAATATAATATCGTTCGCTAACACGTTCGCTTGTTCGTTCGGTCGTTCGCTACAGTAATATATAATACTGTACTATATAGGGTTCAGGGTTCAGGGTTCAGGGTTGAGGGTTGAGGGTTGAGGGTTGAGGGTTGAGGGTTTAGGGTTGAGGGTTGAGGGTTGAGGGTTGAGGGTTTAGGGTCTAGGGTCTAGGGTCTAGGGTCTAGGGTTTAGGGTCTAGGGTCTAGGGTTTAGGGTTTAGGGTTTAGGGTTTAGGGTTTAGGGTTTA
>NC_089045.1:31105000-31111469 GCF_034140825.1 Oryza sativa Japonica Group
TTAGGGTTTAGGGTTTAGGGTTTAGGGTTTAGGGTTTAGGGTTTAGGGTTTAGGGTTTAGGGTTTAGGGTTTAGGGTTTAGGGTTTAGGGTTTAGGGTTTAGGGTTTAGGGTTTAGGGTTTAGGGTTTAGGGTTTAGGGTTTAGGGTTTAGGGTTTAGGGTTTAGGGTTTAGGGTTTAGGGTTTAGGGTTTAGGGTTTAGGGTTTAGGGTTTAGGGTTTAGGGTTTAGGGTTTAGGGTTTAGGGTTTAGGGTTTAGGGTTTAGGGTTTAGGGTTTAGGGTTTAGGGTTTAGGGTTTAGGGTTTAGGGTTTAGGGTTTAGGGTTTAGGGTTTAGGGTTTAGGGTTTAGGGTTTAGGGTTTAGGGTTTAGGGTTTAGGGTTTAGGGTTTAGGGTTTAGGGTTTAGGGTTTAGGGTTTAGGGTTTAGGGTTTAGGGTTTAGGGTTTAGGGTTTAGGGTTTAGGGTTTAGGGTTTAGGGTTTAGGGTTTAGGGTTTAGGGTTTAGGGTTTAGGGTTTAGGGTTTAGGGTTTAGGGTTTAGGGTTTAGGGTTTAGGGTTTAGGGTTTAGGGTTTAGGGTTTAGGGTTTAGGGTTTAGGGTTTAGGGTTTAGGGTTTAGGGTTTAGGGTTTAGGGTTTAGGGTTTAGGGTTTAGGGTTTAGGGTTTAGGGTTTAGGGTTTAGGGTTTAGGGTTTAGGGTTTAGGGTTTAGGGTTTAGGGTTTAGGGTTTAGGGTTTAGGGTTTAGGGTTTAGGGTTTAGGGTTTAGGGTTTAGGGTTTAGGGTTTAGGGTTTAGGGTTTAGGGTTTAGGGTTTAGGGTTTAGGGTTTAGGGTTTAGGGTTTAGGGTTTAGGGTTTAGGGTTTAGGGTTTAGGGTTTAGGGTTTAGGGTTTAGGGTTTAGGGTTTAGGGTTTAGGGTTTAGGGTTTAGGGTTTAGGGTTTAGGGTTTAGGGTTTAGGGTTTAGGGTTTAGGGTTTAGGGTTTAGGGTTTAGGGTTTAGGGTTTAGGGTTTAGGGTTTAGGGTTTAGGGTTTAGGGTTTAGGGTTTAGGGTTTAGGGTTTAGGGTTTAGGGTTTAGGGTTTAGGGTTTAGGGTTTAGGGTTTAGGGTTTAGGGTTTAGGGTTTAGGGTTTAGGGTTTAGGGTTTAGGGTTTAGGGTTTAGGGTTTAGGGTTTAGGGTTTAGGGTTTAGGGTTTAGGGTTTAGGGTTTAGGGTTTAGGGTTTAGGGTTTAGGGTTTAGGGTTTAGGGTTTAGGGTTTAGGGTTTAGGGTTTAGGGTTTAGGGTTTAGGGTTTAGGGTTTAGGGTTTAGGGTTTAGGGTTTAGGGTTTAGGGTTTAGGGTTTAGGGTTTAGGGTTTAGGGTTTAGGGTTTAGGGTTTAGGGTTTAGGGTTTAGGGTTTAGGGTTTAGGGTTTAGGGTTTAGGGTTTAGGGTTTAGGGTTTAGGGTTTAGGGTTTAGGGTTTAGGGTTTAGGGTTTAGGGTTTAGGGTTTAGGGTTTAGGGTTTAGGGTTTAGGGTTTAGGGTTTAGGGTTTAGGGTTTAGGGTTTAGGGTTTAGGGTTTAGGGTTTAGGGTTTAGGGTTTAGGGTTTAGGGTTTAGGGTTTAGGGTTTAGGGTTTAGGGTTTAGGGTTTAGGGTTTAGGGTTTAGGGTTTAGGGTTTAGGGTTTAGGGTTTAGGGTTTAGGGTTTAGGGTTTAGGGTTTAGGGTTTAGGGTTTAGGGTTTAGGGTTTAGGGTTTAGGGTTTAGGGTTTAGGGTTTAGGGTTTAGGGTTTAGGGTTTAGGGTTTAGGGTTTAGGGTTTAGGGTTTAGGGTTTAGGGTTTAGGGTTTAGGGTTTAGGGTTTAGGGTTTAGGGTTTAGGGTTTAGGGTTTAGGGTTTAGGGTTTAGGGTTTAGGGTTTAGGGTTTAGGGTTTAGGGTTTAGGGTTTAGGGTTTAGGGTTTAGGGTTTAGGGTTTAGGGTTTAGGGTTTAGGGTTTAGGGTTTAGGGTTTAGGGTTTAGGGTTTAGGGTTTAGGGTTTAGGGTTTAGGGTTTAGGGTTTAGGGTTTAGGGTTTAGGGTTTAGGGTTTAGGGTTTAGGGTTTAGGGTTTAGGGTTTAGGGTTTAGGGTTTAGGGTTTAGGGTTTAGGGTTTAGGGTTTAGGGTTTAGGGTTTAGGGTTTAGGGTTTAGGGTTTAGGGTTTAGGGTTTAGGGTTTAGGGTTTAGGGTTTAGGGTTTAGGGTTTAGGGTTTAGGGTTTAGGGTTTAGGGTTTAGGGTTTAGGGTTTAGGGTTTAGGGTTTAGGGTTTAGGGTTTAGGGTTTAGGGTTTAGGGTTTAGGGTTTAGGGTTTAGGGTTTAGGGTTTAGGGTTTAGGGTTTAGGGTTTAGGGTTTAGGGTTTAGGGTTTAGGGTTTAGGGTTTAGGGTTTAGGGTTTAGGGTTTAGGGTTTAGGGTTTAGGGTTTAGGGTTTAGGGTTTAGGGTTTAGGGTTTAGGGTTTAGGGTTTAGGGTTTAGGGTTTAGGGTTTAGGGTTTAGGGTTTAGGGTTTAGGGTTTAGGGTTTAGGGTTTAGGGTTTAGGGTTTAGGGTTTAGGGTTTAGGGTTTAGGGTTTAGGGTTTAGGGTTTAGGGTTTAGGGTTTAGGGTTTAGGGTTTAGGGTTTAGGGTTTAGGGTTTAGGGTTTAGGGTTTAGGGTTTAGGGTTTAGGGTTTAGGGTTTAGGGTTTAGGGTTTAGGGTTTAGGGTTTAGGGTTTAGGGTTTAGGGTTTAGGGTTTAGGGTTTAGGGTTTAGGGTTTAGGGTTTAGGGTTTAGGGTTTAGGGTTTAGGGTTTAGGGTTTAGGGTTTAGGGTTTAGGGTTTAGGGTTTAGGGTTTAGGGTTTAGGGTTTAGGGTTTAGGGTTTAGGGTTTAGGGTTTAGGGTTTAGGGTTTAGGGTTTAGGGTTTAGGGTTTAGGGTTTAGGGTTTAGGGTTTAGGGTTTAGGGTTTAGGGTTTAGGGTTTAGGGTTTAGGGTTTAGGGTTTAGGGTTTAGGGTTTAGGGTTTAGGGTTTAGGGTTTAGGGTTTAGGGTTTAGGGTTTAGGGTTTAGGGTTTAGGGTTTAGGGTTTAGGGTTTAGGGTTTAGGGTTTAGGGTTTAGGGTTTAGGGTTTAGGGTTTAGGGTTTAGGGTTTAGGGTTTAGGGTTTAGGGTTTAGGGTTTAGGGTTTAGGGTTTAGGGTTTAGGGTTTAGGGTTTAGGGTTTAGGGTTTAGGGTTTAGGGTTTAGGGTTTAGGGTTTAGGGTTTAGGGTTTAGGGTTTAGGGTTTAGGGTTTAGGGTTTAGGGTTTAGGGTTTAGGGTTTAGGGTTTAGGGTTAGGGTTTAGGGTTTAGGGTTTAGGGTTTAGGGTTTAGGGTTTAGGGTTTAGGGTTTAGGGTTTAGGGTTTAGGGTTTAGGGTTTAGGGTTTAGGGTTTAGGGTTTAGGGTTTAGGGTTTAGGGTTTAGGGTTTAGGGTTTAGGGTTTAGGGTTTAGGGTTTAGGGTTTAGGGTTTAGGGTTTAGGGTTTAGGGTTTAGGGTTTAGGGTTTAGGGTTTAGGGTTTAGGGTTTAGGGTTTAGGGTTTAGGGTTTAGGGTTTAGGGTTTAGGGTTTAGGGTTTAGGGTTTAGGGTTTAGGGTTTAGGGTTTAGGGTTTAGGGTTTAGGGTTTAGGGTTTAGGGTTTAGGGTTTAGGGTTTAGGGTTTAGGGTTTAGGGTTTAGGGTTTAGGGTTTAGGGTTTAGGGTTTAGGGTTTAGGGTTTAGGGTTTAGGGTTTAGGGTTTAGGGTTTAGGGTTTAGGGTTTAGGGTTTAGGGTTTAGGGTTTAGGGTTTAGGGTTTAGGGTTTAGGGTTTAGGGTTTAGGGTTTAGGGTTTAGGGTTTAGGGTTTAGGGTTTAGGGTTTAGGGTTTAGGGTTTAGGGTTTAGGGTTTAGGGTTTAGGGTTTAGGGTTTAGGGTTTAGGGTTTAGGGTTTAGGGTTTAGGGTTTAGGGTTTAGGGTTTAGGGTTTAGGGTTTAGGGTTTAGGGTTTAGGGTTTAGGGTTTAGGGTTTAGGGTTTAGGGTTTAGGGTTTAGGGTTTAGGGTTTAGGGTTTAGGGTTTAGGGTTTAGGGTTTAGGGTTTAGGGTTTAGGGTTTAGGGTTTAGGGTTTAGGGTTTAGGGTTTAGGGTTTAGGGTTTAGGGTTTAGGGTTTAGGGTTTAGGGTTTAGGGTTTAGGGTTTAGGGTTTAGGGTTTAGGGTTTAGGGTTTAGGGTTTAGGGTTTAGGGTTTAGGGTTTAGGGTTTAGGGTTTAGGGTTTAGGGTTTAGGGTTTAGGGTTTAGGGTTTAGGGTTTAGGGTTTAGGGTTTAGGGTTTAGGGTTTAGGGTTTAGGGTTTAGGGTTTAGGGTTTAGGGTTTAGGGTTTAGGGTTTAGGGTTTAGGGTTTAGGGTTTAGGGTTTAGGGTTTAGGGTTTAGGGTTTAGGGTTTAGGGTTTAGGGTTTAGGGTTTAGGGTTTAGGGTTTAGGGTTTAGGGTTTAGGGTTTAGGGTTTAGGGTTTAGGGTTTAGGGTTTAGGGTTTAGGGTTTAGGGTTTAGGGTTTAGGGTTTAGGGTTTAGGGTTTAGGGTTTAGGGTTTAGGGTTTAGGGTTTAGGGTTTAGGGTTTAGGGTTTAGGGTTTAGGGTTTAGGGTTTAGGGTTTAGGGTTTAGGGTTTAGGGTTTAGGGTTTAGGGTTTAGGGTTTAGGGTTTAGGGTTTAGGGTTTAGGGTTTAGGGTTTAGGGTTTAGGGTTTAGGGTTTAGGGTTTAGGGTTTAGGGTTTAGGGTTTAGGGTTTAGGGTTTAGGGTTTAGGGTTTAGGGTTTAGGGTTTAGGGTTTAGGGTTTAGGGTTTAGGGTTTAGGGTTTAGGGTTTAGGGTTTAGGGTTTAGGGTTTAGGGTTTAGGGTTTAGGGTTTAGGGTTTAGGGTTTAGGGTTTAGGGTTTAGGGTTTAGGGTTTAGGGTTTAGGGTTTAGGGTTTAGGGTTTAGGGTTTAGGGTTTAGGGTTTAGGGTTTAGGGTTTAGGGTTTAGGGTTTAGGGTTTAGGGTTTAGGGTTTAGGGTTTAGGGTTTAGGGTTTAGGGTTTAGGGTTTAGGGTTTAGGGTTTAGGGTTTAGGGTTTAGGGTTTAGGGTTTAGGGTTTAGGGTTTAGGGTTTAGGGTTAGGGTTTAGGGTTTAGGGTTTAGGGTTTAGGGTTTAGGGTTTAGGGTTTAGGGTTTAGGGTTTAGGGTTTAGGGTTTAGGGTTTAGGGTTTAGGGTTTAGGGTTTAGGGTTTAGGGTTTAGGGTTTAGGGTTTAGGGTTTAGGGTTTAGGGTTTAGGGTTTAGGGTTTAGGGTTTAGGGTTTAGGGTTTAGGGTTTAGGGTTTAGGGTTTAGGGTTTAGGGTTTAGGGTTTAGGGTTTAGGGTTTAGGGTTTAGGGTTTAGGGTTTAGGGTTTAGGGTTTAGGGTTTAGGGTTTAGGGTTAGGGTTTAGGGTTTAGGGTTTAGGGTTTAGGGTTTAGGGTTTAGGGTTTAGGGTTTAGGGTTTAGGGTTTAGGGTTTAGGGTTTAGGGTTTAGGGTTTAGGGTTTAGGGTTTAGGGTTTAGGGTTTAGGGTTTAGGGTTTAGGGTTTAGGGTTTAGGGTTTAGGGTTTAGGGTTTAGGGTTTAGGGTTTAGGGTTTAGGGTTTAGGGTTTAGGGTTTAGGGTTTAGGGTTTAGGGTTTAGGGTTTAGGGTTTAGGGTTTAGGGTTTAGGGTTTAGGGTTTAGGGTTTAGGGTTTAGGGTTTAGGGTTTAGGGTTTAGGGTTTAGGGTTTAGGGTTTAGGGTTTAGGGTTTAGGGTTTAGGGTTTAGGGTTTAGGGTTTAGGGTTTAGGGTTTAGGGTTTAGGGTTTAGGGTTTAGGGTTTAGGGTTTAGGGTTTAGGGTTTAGGGTTTAGGGTTTAGGGTTTAGGGTTTAGGGTTTAGGGTTTAGGGTTTAGGGTTTAGGGTTTAGGGTTTAGGGTTTAGGGTTTAGGGTTTAGGGTTTAGGGTTTAGGGTTTAGGGTTTAGGGTTTAGGGTTTAGGGTTTAGGGTTTAGGGTTTAGGGTTTAGGGTTTAGGGTTTAGGGTTTAGGGTTTAGGGTTTAGGGTTTAGGGTTTAGGGTTTAGGGTTTAGGGTTTAGGGTTTAGGGTTTAGGGTTTAGGGTTTAGGGTTTAGGGTTTAGGGTTTTTGGTTTAGGGTTTAGGGTTTAGGGTTTAGGGTTTAGGGTTTAGGGTTTAGGGTTTAGGGTTTAGGGTTTAGGGTTTAGGGTTTAGGGTTTAGGGTTTAGGGTTTAGGGTTTAGGGTTTAGGGTTAGGGTTTAGGGTTTAGGGTTTAGGGTTTAGGGTTTAGGGTTTAGGGTTTAGGGTTTAGGGTTTAGGGTTTAGAGTTTAGGGTTTAGGGTTTAGGGTTTAGGGTTTAGGGTTTAGGGTTTAGGGTTTAGGGTTTAGGGTTTAGGGTTTAGGGTTTAGGGTTTAGGGTTTAGGGTTTAGGGTTTAGGTTTAGGG